>NC_142932.1:94652231-94662231 GCF_046866305.1 Octopus bimaculoides | reverse complement strand
AACAAGTAAAAGAGTAAAGAGTATATATTCATACATATATGTACATACCTACATCTATATGTATACATACATGCATATATGGGTACAGGACACCACAAAAAACGTTAAACACAATGAGAAACGAAAACATAAAGACGAAGACAGAAAACGAACTTTTTTTCGAACGAAAAAACAAAACAGCGAAACGAGACATGCAACATAAAGACTTATTTCCCTTCTTCAGTTGTCCCTATTCCATCAACTCCGCGTTCGAAGGCAAGGACAATGCGCGACTTCGTTGGAACAGTCCTTCCCGCAAAGCAGATTAAATAAAATTTGGAATTTTTTGCGGAGGGTTGAAAGTGTATATATATATATATATATATATATATATATATATATATATATATATATATATATATATATATATATATATATATATATATATATATATGAGGTTCCCGGCCGAAATAGACTCTCAACCACCTTAACAAACTCTCGTGTTCTGACACGTTACAAACATGTAATTACATAACGGTTGAATAAAATCTGTAATAAACTAAGTCTATTTGTGGACACTTCGTTTCAATACATCCAGAAATACTTAATTTGAAACGAACAGCTAACCATTATAACTGATGACACTTGTAAATCACTCAATCAACAGTCGAGCTTCCTACGAATGCTCCAGTCTATTTATGTCTTACGCAGTGCACAATATATGCCATATCTGTTACAAAACATTAGACCTACTGTTTGTTGTCAAGCCTCAATAGCCAACGTATCTTAATTTTCGTTACAATTTTTTTACAGATACATTTTTTTTGTGTGACTCATAACAAGGAGGTTATCATTCTCACATCTCGCAGACAAACAACGGGTCCATAAAATACCAGTTATTTGTTAGAGACGTCACACGACATAACAATCTTAACGTTTGTTCTAACTTTATTATCCAGTTATTTCAATAACAAGAAAAGTGTGGGTGAGTAATTCAGTGTGGAGCTGTCATCCAAGCTATGGTAATGAATAAACTTATCTACCAAAAAGCGTTGTTTCCAGCGAGCCAACAATGGACGACATCTCAATGCAGTTACTCGAGATGCTAGAAAAAACATCCAAATTTCTCGCAATCATCTTAAAAGCAACCTACTATTTTAAGATGGAAGGATATTGCATGCTCTAGTCCTAGATACAGTATGTCTAAAAGAATAAATGAAAAAAATCCATAGGCAGATTGCTTTTAATCACACAATGTTCAGTCAGCAATAACGTTGTTCATAGTTTGCTAACATTTTGTTGTTAGTGTGCTAGGTAGCTTTGAATTTCAATAACCATTTTTTTAATGCTAACTTCTTATTCAGCAGTCCTATGATCACAATCATTCTAACCATGAGCATCTCGTAAGCAGATCTAAGATAACAACTTCTTTGCATGGCCGAGCGAGCGAGGTTAGTCAAAGAATCCCTGAAACCTAAATCATTGAACGCTCGTCAGGAATTTTACAGTCCCTGCATCTGTTTCAAGCGCTACCAGCTGCAAGCATGGGGGTCCCTGTTTTCCGATTAATCCCGGAATGGTCTTTACGTTCCAAAAGCAGCCCAAGAGATAAATCCTTTGTTCCCCCTCTTTTGGCTCACATAAAACTGGTCTACATAAAACTTGGCCCACATAAAAAGCCTTTGTGGATGCGAAACCATTGGTCATTCTATGACTGGACTCAATTACTTTTAATATATATATACATACATACATACATACATACATACATACATACATACATACATACATACATACATTAATACATACATACATATACGTGTGTGTGTATGTATGTGTGTGTGGAGAGAGAGAAAGAGAGAGAGAGAAAGAGAGAGAGAGGGGGTGAGAGAGAGAGAGAGAGAGGGAGAGCAATGGAAAAAAAGCAAGAGGGACAAGTTTTATATTGTATTACTTTAACGCTTAGAAGGAAGACTGAAAGCCTTAACGTTTCAGAAGCGAGTCTTTCATCAGAAAAAAGTAAATAACTATCCCAACTACTGACTTCTTTTTACAAAAACTTGTATCTAGAACTGCAATCGAAAGATTGAATTTCAGTTACTGAGTGAAAATGTAATTCAAATGATCCATGACTCTTTATATTACTCATATCCACAAACTTTGAAGTAAGCAAACCTGAGACTTATGAAGGGTCGTATATTATTCATACATAAAAGATCGATCTACCACAGTCACATGGTACATCTACCCAATAGGGAGACTTTCTGTCGCGATGTTTCTAATTCTTAATCTATTATCTATTCCATTGTTACTATGATTTTACAGAACAAAAATATTAAAATGGATTTAGAAGGAATTAGAAACACACAGATGATTTAAGACCTGATTTATTAACAAGATTCTTATGTAAAGTGGATCGTAAAATTACTTAGTAAGTCTTGAACTTTGCTCATTCTTATTTCTTTTAGTTTTAGTTCCAAACTGAGGGTGATCCATTTTTTCAACTATGCCCCCAAAATATTACTAAGAACCACCGGTATATCATCTTAATTTTTCTGTTTGATATTCCATATTTCTGATTTTGTGGCATCATCACTATTAACAAATATATATATATATATATATATGTATATATATATATATATATATATATATATATATATATATATATATAAACAATATATGAGTATATGCATATATATGTACATGTATGTACATACCTTCATCTACATGTACATATAGATACATAACTGGGTACATGACGTGGCAAAAGAACATGAACAAAATGATAAACAAGGTACAACAAACAAGCAAGCTACATAGAAACATCTCCTTCATCATCTGCCACCATTAAAACACCGGCGTTTCGAAGAATTAAGGCAGTACGCATCGTTGAAATGGTTCTTCCCACGAACACAAATTAAATTATTTTCGTGGAGGGTAGTGGCGGACGGAAAACAAGACAGGAAAACGAAACGGTGAAATAAACAAACAAAAAGGCTGTACAGCCAGATATTTACAAGAGGAAGAAGACGATAGTATTTTTTTTCTAGTTCGGCACTTGGGGCAAAAGTCCGCTGTTAATTTATAGAATCGATCGGAAAAAGTTTGATTGGAAAAGTTCAACGTCCTTGTTGTTGTCAGGAAATAGTCTGGTGCTCATTTTAGTAGTTTGTGCCAATAAAGAACATGGAGACGGGGTTTGAGGGGATAATTAGTAATAATTCTTCTTGAAAGACTGTGCTAAGTTTATTCTAAAAAAGATTTAAAGAGCACTTTAGACGCCCGATGCGACTATTTCCGGTGATGCTCAGATGAGAGATGACCTAAAAAGTTCTTAAATCTGTTAAATTCTAATCACTGATGATATGAGTGATATGTTCTTTTAGCAAGTTTTATGCTCATTCATTCAGGGGTGCTGTCATATTTCAAACCTTATTAGAATAGATGGTTTAATGTAGAAATACATGACTGAATAACATAGTTTGATCTGATTTGCTCAATAATTTGGAATTAGACAAGACCTATTAGAAAAGTCATGTTTTTGAGCAAACCTCTGAAGTTGGGCTGATATAAACATATCTAAGTCAAATACAGAAAAATTTAAATAAAAGCTTTTGCTTAATTATTAATGTCTTCTATGTATTTTTATCTAAGCAATTTGCATATTGATAAAATTGAATATATCGAATGAAAATTGAGTATGTTGGCTACCTGATAGATTTCAATCAATGTAAGACAACTTACACAATTGATAATAGATTAGTTCTTATGTGAAAACTCATAGATTAGTTTTTATGTGAAAACTCATAGATTAGTTTTTATGTGAAAAATCATGACAATTGGTAAACAGTCATATTAAAAACTGAGATGATACATGTCGAACTAAAGAAGGCTTAAAAGGTAACGGGAACAAAAATTTAAATTGAATAAATAAAAATATGATGTGCTGTTTAGTACTCATAACAACCAAGTTTATGTTCAGGATAGGTGCCCTCAGGCAAAAAATTTAAGTATGTTGTTTGTATCAAACTACTAATTAAACAAGAAATGACAATCATTCTCAGTAAAGGAAATCTCATTAAAATACTGAGTAGAAGGAATTAATACTGAGAGTATCCAATCTGCTTTCTATTGTCTCTTGCTCTATAAAAACATTTTCAAAAACTGGAAAAAAAAACAAGTGGAAACATAAAAATATTCTCTTTTACACAAATTGTGTAAAAACAAAAACAAGTGAATTGCATTCAATTTTTTTAGACCTTGATTTTTTCATAATTTTATTTGAACCAAAATAAAGTAGGTTTTTTTTTCCTGATTGATTGTCCCTCTTCTTTTTCCCTTGAATTTTTAAAAAACAGTGTCTGGTTCATTTAATGCGTTTTATTATTTATTTGATAAATCATTATTTGATAATACATGCGATGGCATACCAACATAGGACATTACATGTCAATATATATATATATATAGAGAGAGAGATAGATAGATAGATAGATAGATAGATAGATAGATAGATAGATAGACATAGACATATATATATATATATATATATATATATATATATATATATATATATATATATGCATATCAGATCTGGTCCCTATAGTAGAGCACATTTTTTCTTAAACAACCGCTTAAAATCTTTCCACAATTAAGATACTGTAGTGAACGCACATAAATGAAGTTGTGTATTTTCATGTGTGTGTGTGTGTGTGTGTGTGTGTGTGCATATGTGTGTGTGTGTGTGTGTGTGTGTGTGTGTGTGTATGCACATACGCAAACTAACATACATAAACTTATGAATGTATGTAGAGTTATATATACATAGCATATGTAGAGTTATATATACATAGCATATGTATGCATACATGTATACATACATGAATTAAAAATACATTTATGCCCTCTTTTATGATCTGTGGTTTAATCTGGAAAACAGCAACTCGTCGGTGATTGGTATGAAGCATATCTATTTTGGGTAGTTCGTCTCACTTTCTGCCGGGACCTTCTCCACTTTGAAGAAATCTCAACAGTTCTGCTAGTTCTGCAGCTTCCTGTGCACTGCAGAGATGTTCAAAATTTGTAGTGCAACCTTTTTTTATTCTGGTAAAATAAATAGAATGTCATTAATTCCTGAGAAAAGAGCGTGAATTCTTAGGTATTAAAAAAGTATGAAAAACAACTATACTACAGTTCGAGCTAACGATGACGATCATCGTGGTCACTAGACTTGTTAGCAACCAGATTTCCCTACAAACAACTTTGAAATAAAGAAAAATAAATTGACTGGTATAGTCATAAATGCATTATATCTGAAGTAAAAAGATGTGTTGGTCATAATTGGAATATTATTAATCATACGCTTGCTCGATCAACTGCAGGTCAAAGAGATCATAACACCGTTCCTATACTCGTAAAAGGATAGAAACCTTTCAGGAAAACTCTTCATCACCTCTACTCTTCTGCAAAGCAGAGAACCATTGACAAATATGTTGGTTGAAACCACCAACGGTTATAAGTGTTACGAAGAAGATTATAAATTCTTTATGGATGATCTAAAATTATTTATAAGAAGAAGCAAATTAAAACTGAACGCTTGACAACCGATGCTGGTGTGCTTACGTCCCCGTATCGTTGGGTTCGGCAAAAGAGTCCGACACACTCAGTACTAGGCTTACAAAGAATAAATCCTGAGGTCGATTTGTTCGACCAAAGGCAGTGCTCCAGTCAAATGACTGAAACAAATAAAAGAATAAAAAAAGGAAAGAAGCCAGAAGAAGCAATTGATTCAATAAATGGAGCAGGAAATGGAAAAAATAAAAACTTTACTCTGTGTATAACGAAATAAAATCTGAACTTAATATTTTGACACAGTTTAATACAAATATATATTTACATTAGTGAAGTTTGTAGCAATACAGCTGCTACGAGAAAATCAAGAGTCATTAAAAAAATTATGAAATATCTAGTTAGAGTTGTATTACGGCGAATCATGCAAAACGCATACCCAACAAAAAACGTTTAGATAAAGAAAACAACAGAATGGATTAAAATAAAATGAAGGAACAAAATATAAAATCTAAATGGAATTCTAAACTATACTAAAGAAAAATGTATTAAAAAAATCTTCTCCGTGGCCGATATTCTGCAAGACTCGACAGAGAAAGTGAGTCAACACAAAACACCTGTATAGCTTAAAAATTCTGGATTAGAAGCAGAAATAAATGGCTTGATTTTAGTTGCACAGGATCAAAACCCAGGTAAGCAAAAAATGTGTTATGATAAAATAAAATTCATGCCTAACATCAAGTACAGACTGTGCAAACAGCGCAAAAAAAAAGGAAACTAACAATCATGCCATTTATGGCTAACCAGTCCTTGCAGGCATGCAACATGTTTATATTCATATAGGGGCAGGCAATATTTCTGTTGTAATACGAGCAATAGTAAAAGTGACTGCAGCATCTTCAACAGTAAGAGCAGCAGCAGCAGCAGTAACAACAAATGTGGAAGCAACAGCAACTAAAACAACAGAACACACCAACATCACAGACAACAGCAACAAAAACAACATATTGGGGCAAGTAATATTTTGGTATAAGACCCGGGAAGAAGTACATATTCCGAAACTGTATATGACAGAGACCTGAATATTATCTAGTATATGCATAAAATAACAAGATAATTGAAGCAAATTGCCGAAGAATTGTTACTAAAGAGACACGGGGAGAAGTTGAAATATGTCATTGAACTGGAAATAAGTAGAATATGGGATGTGAAAGTAAAAACATCAATAATAATATTAATACTAATACTAATAATAATAATAATAATAATAATAATAATAATAAGGACTGGATGCTAAAACTTGTCTTAAAACATGAAAGCAAGAAAGCATCTTACTCAGTAACAAAACAGGCAAAGGACTATCTAAGTAGGCTTGCGCCTACAGAGTATCTCAACAGGCATGATAGAGCTGCACAATATATTCACTGGGTAATATGCAAAAACCTGGACTTGCCCCATGATAAAAACTGGTGGGAACACAAACCACCCCCAGTACTTGAAAATGATCACATTGCACTCCTCTGGAACTTCACCATTCAAACTGACAGAAAGATAGACGCAAATAGGCCAGACATCATACTGAAAGACTTCAGACAAAAATCATGCCTCCTCATTGATATGACTGTCCCAATCGATATAAACGTATCTGATTACTACCTAGCTCAGATACCAGGAAACCCCAAAATGGCTGAAGTTCAAAAGATAGCGCTCATGGGAACTGCCCATATCCTACGTAAAATACTGTCTATGTGATCTCAAATTTTAAAGCAAACACATAATTTTCTTATGGTTTCTTAAACATTCACTTGAACAAAACTGTACAAATCCAAATATATGGTACCCTAGGCATAACACCTACATGAACTTCTAACTTGTTGTCTCTTGAGGTCTCTGGGTGAGACTTGGATCCAACTTGTACAAATGCAAAACAAAAGTCAAACATAAAATAATAATAATAATGATGGTTTCAAATTTTGACACAAGGCCAAATTTTGGTATCGCGCAAAAAGTTCGTGAAGGAACCTTATTGTCACCTTCGTGGTTGGTTTACTGCATTTACATATCTCCGGTCACTTGGTATAATTGTGTGCTATGATCAGATAATACGCGCCGTTTACCGGTCCAGCAAAATCTATATGTAGCCTGGACCACGGACTATCTGTCTTAGGCCACGATTGGAATTTCACCGGTAATATAGCTTGAACAGTTACTGAAAGCTCCCGAATGACGTTACACAATATGTTTTTTTTTTTTTTTTCATTTTCCACTCGCAACGCAGCAATCACGGTATCTTCGAATAGTTCCTTATTTTTTGGAATTAGCCTTGATAAACAATTCCAACTTCTTAGATGGTATATATTCCATCTTAAAGTCGTAATTCAACAATATCGTGCCCCAGCATTGTAACCTATTTGCAGTATGGATAAGAATTCCTTTCTTTGACCCCAAAATTGATAATAATGTTCGGTGATTAGTTTGTAGCCAAAAACTTCTATCGTGCAAAAATCAGATGAAAAGTTGATACCAGATAACATTGAAAGTCAAAGGTTTTGAGTGACATCTGGAGCAAAGACAAAGAGCACAAGAAGGATGCTGAATGGTTGTAAGAACTGAAACAAACAGTAGTCTATACAAAACAAGCAGAAATAGTCATTTCAGATAGGGAAGTGAAGGAAATCAGCAAAAAATTGAGCAGCTGGAAGGCCCTGGGACCAGATGGAGTTCAAGACTACTGGATCAAAAGATTCGGTGAATGTCATGCACGAATAGCTGCGCAACTTAACACCTTGTTAAATGCCGACCAAGTAACACCAGAGTGGTTGACATTGGGTAGGACAATGTTATACCTGAAAAACATCGAAAAAAAGCAATACGGTAGACAATTATAGGCCGATATCCTGTTTGCCACTTATGTGGAAGTTATTGTCTGGAATAGTAGCAGAGTCAATGTACTAACATCTGGGAAAAATTGAGTCCTTCCACATGAGCAGATGGGTTGCAAGCGTAAGTGCAGAGGTACCAAGGATCAACTCCTGATAGACAAAACTTTACTTAGAGAATGCAAGAGGAGGAAAACTAACTTAGCTATGTCATGGATCGATTATCGTAAGGCGTACGATATGATCCCACATTCTTGAATTATGAAGCGTATGAACCTATTTGGTATTGCATCGAATGTTGAGCGATTGCTTGGAAAAAGTATGGTGAATTGGAGGACGGACCTGACAGCATACGGAAGAAGTTTAGGAACAGTAAAAATTAGGAGGGGCATCTTCCAAGGGAACTGCCTGTCCCCACCTATCTTTGTACTATGCTTGATACCACTGACACTAATTCTGAGGAAAGCAAAAGCTGGGTGTGTATTCAAAAACCGCCAACAAAACGTCAACCATTTGTTATTCATGGATGACCTCAAACTTTATGGGAAAGAGGAATCCCAAGTCAGTTCCCTCGTTGATATGGTGTATACCTTCAGTGCTGATATCAGAATGGAGTTCAGACTGAGAAAGTGTGGTATGTTAGTCTTGAAGAGAGGCAAAATCAAATGTATGGATGGGCTAATGATACCATCAGTGGAGGTTATGAAGCAGATAGAAGAGATGGGCTATAAGTACTTTGGGATTTTGGAAATGGATAAATTGATGGAGAAAGAAATAACAGAAAAATTTAAGGTGGAGTACTTGCACAGACTGAGACTGATCCTTAAGTTGAAATTAAACGGACGGAATAAGATCGAAGCTATCAACACCTGGGCGGTTCCATTCCTTAGATATGGAGCAGGGGTAATCGCATGAACAGTAGACGAACTAAACAGCTTAGACAGAAAGACAAGGAAGTTGCTAACTAGATATGGGTCACTCCACTCAAAATGTGACACAGACAGACTGTATGTACCAAGAAAAAGTGGGGGAAGAGGACTTATTGGATGCGAACAGAGCATTAGAGCAGAAGAAAGCAACATAGCATGGTATGTAAAAAATGTCACAGAACAGCTATTATTAGGTGGGTAAAGAAAAGAATGCATGGTCAATTTCATATGGATGTTGAAGATAAGACAGGCAGAGAAAAAAGATGGCTGTGGTTGACTAAAAGTGATTTAAAACCGGAAACGGAGGCTCTAATCTGTGCTGCCCAAGAGCAAGAACTAAGAACAAACTACATAAAATATAGAATAGACAACACAGCAGACAGTGATAAGTGCAGAATCTGTGGACAAAACGGTGAAACCGTATGGCATATTATCAGCCAATGTACGCCACTGGCCCAGAAGAAATATAAGAGACGCCACGACAATATAGCCAGGCTTGTCCATTGGACACTTTGCAACAAGTATGGACTTGACAGAGCAAAACATTGGTACGACCACAAGCCCGAAGGCATCGTCGAAAATAGAAATGCAAAGATCCTATGGGATTTTATGATTCAGTGCAACCATGAGATAGAGAACAGG
>NC_142932.1:94642231-94649731 GCF_046866305.1 Octopus bimaculoides | reverse complement strand
CGGGGTCGATTAAATAAGTACCAGTTACGCACTGGAGTCGATATAATCGACTTAATCCGTTTGTCTGTCCTTGTTTGTCCCCTCTGTGTGTAGCCCCTTGTGGGCAGTAAAGAAATAAGATAGATAGATAGATAGATAGATAGATAGATAGATAGATAGATAGATAGATAGATAGATTAGCGATTCTAATCTCCTCAATCAAAAATCTTCTGAATATGTCGAAACTGGAATGAGAGTGAGTACCTACCTTGTACCATCAGTACCCTCGAGTAGAATTTTCAAGAGGTTTGTAGACGCTCTTTTACTGTAAGATGAATGGAAATAATTATCAAAAAAATAATTTGAAATATTAGCTTTTTGTTTGGGTGTTGGGTATGACAATAGATATGAGAATAACAATTGAATATATTTTATGTAGAACATAGACAGTAAAAAAATGAATTTAAAATACTCCGGAAACAAATTGATAATTGAAGCCATTGTCCTAGATAGATAGATAGATAGATAGATAGATAGATAGATAGATAGATAGATAGATAGATAAAAGAAATAACTCGTTAGTTTCCTTTTAATTTGTTCTTTCAAAGACCAGTTTATAGATGAAAAGTTTGTCCTTAGATAAGTGAAATCAACTTTAACCATAACTATTTGCGAATAACTTAAGTTTCTGAAGCACTTCAAATATTGTAACGCTACGCTTGTGGCGTAGTGTATCTCATGTGGTGTCTTGCAAATAAATGATTAGGTTAGTTTTGTTCAAATAGGCTTAGTGAATTAGATCCAGTCATTTCTTTTTTGTCCCGTTGATGTTCCTGCCGGTGTAGTTATTACAATTCTTATTTAACTTTTTAAAGACGTTCCATCCGTCTTTACCCAGACAATTATATCTAAGTCTGCGTTATCTAAAGTGTATATGTTCACATTTTGCATGTTTACCTTTAAGTAGGCGTATATCAGTTTGTACGTTGTTTTTTTCTATAAGTGGTCGCATGACCTGGTTACGTGATGGTTGAGTCCTCCTATTCCATCCCATAACATGACAGACCAGCTGAGCATAGGAAATGTGTGCCTGTTCGCTGGGAGCCCACTGTCAGCTATATAAGGGTGGTGTTCTCTATTTCTTTGGTAAGGCGAGTTGCGCGGTCAGGTTCAGATCTCGACAGAGAGCAAGTTTTATTTAGCAGTTGGCCTCCGACGCGTACGTCTGTTCTTGTCCTCCGGCAGAAGTCATGTCTCGTATTTGGTTTCCTGTTCAACGCCGCATACATCATATACCAACCTCATAAGAATCATTGTGTATATTTGCCGACAGTAGTATATTTCAAGATGTATCTCAACAACGTTACCGTGTCAATACTCTTTAACAGATTGAATAAATCGTCGCAGTTAATCCTCCTGGTTTTATGTTTCTTCCTTTATTTACATACACACGTACATTGGAACTCAAACCAGGTTTAATCATCAACTCAACTAACTCCGTGAAATGTTCTCTGAGACAGGTTTGTTAGCGAGCTATGTGACAGCTATTTTAGTAGGTGGATCTACTACGTAGATTCTTCCTCGTTAGCTCGATCCAGTTGTTGTTGTTGTGATATAGTGGGGTAATTGGAATACGGTGAATCATGATAATTTTTGAAAAACTCGAATATTCAAAAGGATGGTTTCTAGTAACTTTTCGCAATTCAAACATTCGCTATTTCATTTTATGAAAGATATCATTACTTAACCATTGCTGTAGAATGTGCGAGCTAAGCAACCTAGTTTTTGATACTTTCATCTATTCAAACTTTACTTGCACAGAGGTCTACTTACCGGCTCCCACGGAATTGCTGGCCTTAAATTTGAAACTTATATAACAAATTATTTTAATTCACTGAAATAAAAATTCATTTTTAATCAAAAAATGATCATGTAAATTCATTTCACATAGTGTTGTTGGCACTCCGTCGCTTACGACGTCGAGGGTTCCGGTTAATCCGATCAACGGAACAGCCTGCTCGTGAAATTAACGTGCAAGTGGCTGAGCACTCCACAGACACGTGTACCCTTAACGTAGTTCTCGGGGATATTCAGCGTGACACAGTGTGACAAGGCTGACCCTTTGAATCACAGGCACAACAGAAATAGGAAGTAAGAGTGAGAGAAAGTTGTGGTGAAAGAGTACAGCAGGGTTCGCCACCATCCCCTGCCGGAGCCTCGTGGAGCTTTAGGTGTTTTCGCTCAATAAACACTCACAACGCCCGGTCTAGGAATCGAAACCGCGATCCTATGACTGCGAGTCCGCTGCCCTAACCACTGGACCATTGCGCCTCCACTCACATAATGTACAAGGCGAATAAAGTGCTTTTTAAAATTTTCCTTTGTATCATTAAATTTATTGTTTTCTTAAGCTGCTGTTGAAACAGTATGAATATGATTTTGTGTTAAAGATTCCTTGTGTGTGCCTAATATTTGAAAGATTTTAGTGGTCGTTTTTTGTAACAGTCTACAATTGACTGCTACTCCAATAATTTAATAAAATATGGCGCTGGTTATATTCTCGGTCTTCTTTGAGTCGTTCAGTCTTATGTCGATTCACTGTTTCACCGGAGATAATTCACTGCGTATCCGGCGTAGAGCATTGTGAATCAGAAAAAAAACGTGACTACTAGCATATAACTTAGACAGAGATATTACTTTGTCTTCTTTATACAATCTTATTTCGAAGCGAACAGTATATATTACCCTTGTCTTTGTTTTCTTTTTTTACCCTTAAATTAGTTTCTACCTACAATTACTTTTTATTTGATCCACTGTGTTCTACTTACCACTATCTAAGTATGTGCGCACGCATGTGTGTATACATATATGTAAATGTGTGTGTGTGTTTGTGTGTGTGCATGTAGATATGTCTGTGTATGTGCATGCATGTGTGTACTTATAAGTAGATGATTATATATATATGTATTTATGTATGTATATATATATATAAAAGTATATATATATATATATATATATATATATATATATATATATATATATATATATATATATATATATATATATAAAATATATAGTTTTAGGGAAAATAACCAATTTTCAAGAACTCATCGATGAAAATCCACTATCACATATAGAAAAATTAATAATTAAAAGCACAATAAATGAGTATAATATAAAATAAAGTAAATATTACAAGATAAATATAATAAAAAGATTACACGTGTTTCATAACCAATTTTCAAATAGAAAAGAAATTTAAATCGATTAAAATCAATTGAAATTATCGAAAATAAATTCTATTCAAAAATATAGCTACTCGTCAGATCGTAAGTAGAACAATAATTAGATATATATCTCAACCAACAATAAGTACCAAATGAATTAATATGAAATACTTATTATATAAAGATAGAAAAATTATTTAAAAAATATCATAATATCAAAATAATAACCATTCAATAATCATCCCTTCATCCATTATAATAACATGTATATTATATACAAAAAACATCTTACATAAATTATCATTGTTTTAAATTATCATTGTTTTAAATACAAGTTGAACGAAGTTTAAGTTTAAAATAATAATGAAGATAAAATTAGTACATATTTAACCGGTGTAATAGTTAAAGCTATACTATTTAAAGCTAAAGACGTTTATTTAATTATAATTAAAGATCAATTGAATAATAGAAAAATACAAGATTATTTATTTCTACAAACGTAATAATAAAAAATATGAATGAAAAAATTATGAATGGAAAAATTATGAATGAAAAAATTAGGAAAGAAAAAATTATTAAGAATAAAAGATTAAACTTTATATATATATACAAAGTTTTGATTATTTTTAATAGATAACTTATTTAACACTAAATCATTTAGAAGTTATAGTTTCATTTCAACATAATATTAGAACTTCGATTTGAATAGTGTTGATATATTTTCGATTATTTTTGATTAATAATATTTGATTAATTATTAATCGTTATAGTTTATAATATCGTTAAAGTTTTTTTTAAATCAAAACTTTCTGTTGACACTCTTAATATACTTTTATTTCCTTTAATTTTGTTGATTTCTTTTACTGATCTAATAATGTAATCTTTTTATCAATGGAGGCATTTAGCTGACGTTTACTAATGAGTGTACCATAGCGAACAGTCATCTATAGTGTACTATAGTTTAGCGATGAGTGTACTATAGTGAACAGAAATATCGTAATGAGGTGTTTAGCAACACCTCATTACAATATTTGAAGCAATTCATTCTGTAGTCGGAATCTTCAGAAATGAATTTTCTGTTGATACCCAACATGCTGTTGAGTCGACATCTGCTTTTAGATGAAAATGGCCTGTAAATTGGATGTAAAGGCCTATAAATAGCCTTTGCCCTTACATTTTCATTGCATTGTCTGAATGTTGAAATGCGATTGTAACAGCTTGTTCTCAGTTCTTCGTCTTTTCATGCAGCTAATAGCGATGCTTCTGTTTCAAAACTTAAATCAGATTGACTTCTATATAACCTAATTTAAATTCATTAAATTCTATCTCTCTCAAAATAAATTGAAAATTAATTGGCCAGATATTTTCTTTTGTTCTCAAGCTTTTTCGTTTCTTTTTTTTTTTTTTTTTTTTTTTTTTCTTCTCTTTTCATTTTCTATCTTATTTTATGTTCTTTTGGTATTATACTTCATTCATTTCTCTCACTTTAGTTTTTCCATCAACAGTTCTGCGCCGTTTCTTATATACAGTTTTTAAAAAAATTTGTAACCACTTTTCATAGCTAATTAAGACTCTTCAATTACTCAACGAATTAAATTGCTAATGATAGGACAAAACTAATGAGTCTATAGGAAAGACAAAATTTTGTGTTATAATTTTCAAAAGTAGATATATATGAGAAGAGTATCTAGTATTCCACAAATATAGAATTTTATCTTGTTGAAATATCACCAGCATATTGAACAAGATCCTCTGAATGAATCTTTTTGATATAAATTTAGGAAACAGGCCAAGAAAAAATGTCGACTATCTTATCAAAAGAGCGAACACTTAATTATTTTTGTTTTTGTTGTTTATGTTTAGTATAGTTACCCTAGTTGTAATTTTCGTGCCTCGATAAACGCAGTCTTTCGTTTTCAATTGTGATATTTAAATTGTGAAACCGATAAACAGTACAGAGCTACTTAATGTGGAGTCTACTGCATAATACAGGTTCCTTGCTTAACATTAATGTTCTTTGATTTGGAAAGGGCATCTACTCAAATTTTGGAAATGTTGAATAGATGATGAGTGGAGGTGGTACGTGTGTGTGTGTATTTGTGTGTGTGTATTTATGTGTTTCTGTATGTGAATATATATCATTGCTCATGCATGAGTTTAATTTCGTTTCTTCTGGTTCTGTTTAAATGTCGTTGTTTCAATATTTATCTCATACAGATCCGGCTGCAAAATTATGGTGATTAGATTTACAGAAGTACAAAAACGAAATCGTAAATAACACGACTAAAATTACTAAAGTCAAAATAAAGTGAAACTAAGAGCATGAAATGACAGTAACATTCACTAATATCATGGTGGCTTGTTTTATAATTCTCTAATCTCTTGTAACCGAAGTCGGTCTATAGAAACAGAATCTAATGTCATTGTTAATTAATTGAGGTTTTCCTTGTAAAGAAGCCAATAATTTTCTCCTTCGAGAATGAATTCCATTTTCTCCTATTTTCTCCCTCGAATGCTTTATTTAAGTATTAGTTACAAATTCTTCATATTTAAGTTTCGATTTAAAATATTGCTATAATTTTACGGAAGAATCTTTCTAAACGAATTCTAAGTCACTTTGAGTTTGCGGAATGGAAATCGCCTGCGAATGATGGTTTTAATTTTTTGCACAAAGCCAACAATTTCAGGGCAGGAGAATTGATTACATCACTACAGTACTTGACTGGTAATTATTTTATCGACCCCGATAAGCAAAGTCGATTTTGGAGGAATTCGGACTCAGAACATAAAGACGGACGAAATGCCGCTAAGCATATTGCCCGGTGTACTAACGATTCTTCCGCCTTATCGCCAGCAAATAATGTTGTGCGTATTATGTTAAAAATATTGATCTATTACTTATTGCGTTTTGCACGATGAGAAGAATATTTATTTATAACTATTCATTTGTAATATTTATTGACATTTAATATATTCCATATTTTCAGATAATTGGAGCAACAAAAACAATAGACTGCTGTACTAAGTGGCTTATTGTTTTAAATTTACATTTCTTTGCGTACCGATAACAAAACGAACGAGTTTTATTTCATAATATATCTTTTAAGTACAAAATCCAAATTTTGAACGAAGTGCAGAAGTTTCTACTACCATGACAAAGTCTTCTGCATGTTAACGAAAAATTTATAGAGAGCGAAAAAAGCCTTCTTCTAAGCAAAAAACTCTAGGCTTGTTTTTGTTTTAATTTACAAGTCCGTCTACGAGTGCTTGTGAATCGACGATCGCGTCTACAAGTGATGGTATGCTCGAATCTAGTGCCAGTGAAAGTGATTCAGAAAACGATAATAATAATTAATTTTTTTTATTATATATGATCTTGACATTCTTTTTACTTTGCATAAAATATTCTTTACATTCTACTGTTGTCTTATTGCCATTTATTTACGAGTATTATAAATTTTATGGGTAAAATATATTTTTGGAAACGAATTACGATTTTATAACATCGCTACTACACACACGAGGGGATGCTGAAAAGTTCTTGGCTTCGGATAAAAAAAAAGAAAATACAGGAGGGTCATTTAATTACGATTTTATTCAACATATTCCCCTCTGAGATTCACACATTTATTGCAGCGGTCTTTCAGTTTTTCTAAACCCTGTAAAAGAACTCGGAAGGTTGAGCCATCAACTCAGGAACTTTTCAGTACCCCCTTGGTATATTTGTGTGTTGTGTGTGTGTGTGGACCTACTGTATCCGTATGAAACAATAACAATGTAGAATTGAGGCTTAAAAATGTTCGAAAGATTTCAAGAGATGTGTATTAGGTAAATACTCAGTATCAAAAGGTAGGTCGTAACACCAGACAACAAGGTACTCCAGAGAGTTAATTATCTCACCGCTGAACTATTGACCATCACTAATCAAATGTACTACACTTGGGAAATTTACGTGAATGAGCAACGAACGACTCTCGAAATAGCTTTTCTGCGGCTAACTGGAGATTGGAAAGCGTCGATAAACGAAGCCTAAAAAGAGATACAATGGCTGTGCAAAACGCAACCTAAAAAAATATTGGAGTAAATGTGAGTAACTGGAAGCAATAGGTGATAAATTGAAATGGCTTGGGGGCATTCCATTAAGAAAGGTTGCAACATGTTTGAGAAAGAGACGATTGTCAAACCAAGCTGGAACATACATAAAAAAGGTTCCATGTACATCTGCCCAATAATTTGACGATCATGAAGTGCGACACCCATAGATATACTCTTCTTTTAAAAGCTAGTTAATCAC
>NC_142932.1:94622231-94637231 GCF_046866305.1 Octopus bimaculoides | reverse complement strand
TCACAATTCACCTCAAAGCTGTGGAATGTCATGTGTGACCTTTTTGGAATCACAATGAACCGCACAACAGCCTACCATCCACAGGCCAACGGGTTAGTGGAGAGATTTCATCGCCGCCTGAAGGAATACCTGACAACCAGACTTAACGGGCCCAGTTGGATTGATCAATTTCCATGGATAATGCTGGGAATCCGCACCGCCCCAAAAGAAAATCTCAACACTTCCTCTGCGGAAATGGTGTATGGTACCTCTCTTACAGTGCCAGGAAAGTTCCTACCGAATACGAAGTCAGACCCAGATGTCAATAGGTACTCGCTCAACTGTGAGACAGCGTGGGCCAGATGTGCCCTATTCCTATGTCAACACACGTTACACCCAGATCATCCGAACCGAACGACCTCCACACGGCTAACTTTGTGTTAGTTCGACGTGACACACGACTAAAACCCTTCCAGTTACCCTACGATGGTCCATATGAAGTCATACGTCCTAGAGATAAATCATTTCAACTCCTAATTGGCAGACGACAAGACACAGTCTCCATCAATAGGTTAAAACCGATATTGACAACTCCGTTCAAGTAGCCCAACCACCAAGCAGAGGCCTCTTCAGGCAGATCACACTAACCCTTGACAAGGAACAGTCACCATAAGCCGAGTAACCACACACACGGGCAGGACATTTAAAATGCCTTCCCGGTTCCAATGACAGCCAACAGTTCGGAGGTGGGGTACTATGTAGGGCAGGATTCATGCCAGATGAACTGTAGACAAGAACTTCGCTGCGGGCTAGCCAAGGAGCTGGTCTGCAGCGAGATGCCCTTCCAGTTGAGAAGTTGAAGCAAAATAATATAAGCAGTAAGCGTTAAATGAATCTGAATTATTTAAACAAAAGTAACTGGCAGCTATTGCCCTGATGTACTTAAAGGAATAAACCTTTGATAAACACATTCTCATCTCCACGAATTTGTTTGTGTATAGCTTAACAAAGCTATAGAAGAAAGAAAACTAAACTCATTTACGAGACTCTTATTCACTACGACCCATCGCGCACCGCTACCTGGTGAGATGCTGTGCAAACAATTGTGGTGCATCGTAGGTGCTGATGTGTCTCTTCAGGTGACTTGTCGAAAGGTAGCACGTTGTTTATTCGCCGTTTCGCTTATTTGTCTAACAATCCATTTTAGTAGTTGTGGTTTGCTGTGCATCTATACGAACAACTGATATGCAATGAAGAACCCGTCAATAATCAGATAACTTATACAGAGAATCGAAAGTAATAAATAAAATATAATATAAATATAAGTACATGAGTCAGACACAATGTTATACACCGATAATCAAATACCGTTAAATGAAACCATAAAAGACCATAAAAATACCACCAGGGTAAAACAAACAAACATAAAATGGGACAATCAAACTGACCTTTGCATTTTCATAATCTAGCATACTCATACATACATATTCATATATACATACATATGCACTATTTTTTGTTTGTTTTTTAGTCCAATGACTTAAACAAGAAGATTAAAGATATGTATGTATGTATGTATGTATGTATGTATGAACACTTCAGATTATTAAAAAGAAAAGAAAAAACTTCAGCAGAGGCATGTAAATATTTATCATAGCGTGGAGGTTTCTATTATCTATTACTACTCGTATTTTTCCATATGTAGCTGATCGTGTGTAACTGGCTTTTCGTTATGTGAAAACTGAATTTATGAAATACCATATAAGAATCATCAAACGCTGGATGGATGAATTTTTTTAAATGGCAAATAATGAAGGTGATGCATAGATGTATATGTATGAATGTGTAATATATATATATATATATATATATATATATATATATATATATATAATATATATGAGTATATATATATATATATATATATATATATATATATATATATATATATATATATATATATATATATATATATATATATATATATATATATATATATATATATATATATATATATATATATATATATATATATATATATATATATATATATATATATATATATATATATATATATATATATATATATATATATATATATATATATATATATATATATATATATATATATATATATATATATATATATATATATATATATATATATATATATATATATATATATATATATATATATATATATATATATATATATATATATATATATATATATATATATATATATATATATATATATATATATATATATATATATATATATATATATATATATATATATATATATATATATATATATATATATATATATATATATATATATATATATATATATATATATATATATATATATATATATATATATATATATATATATATATATATATATATATATATATATATATATATATATAGGCGTAGGAGTGGCTGTGTGGTAAGTAGCTTGCTTACCAACCACATGGTCCCGGGTTCAGTCCCACTGCGTGGCAACTTGGGCAAGTGTCTTCTACTATAGCCTCGGGCCGACCAAAGCCTTGTGAGTGGATTTGGTAGACGGAAACTGAAAGAAGCCTGTCGTATATATGTATATATATATGTATGTGTGTATGTGTTTGTATGTCTGTGTTTGCCCCCCCCCCCCCCCCAACATCGCTTGACAACCGATGCTGGTGTTTATGTCCCCGTAACTTAGCGGTTCGGCAAAAGAGACCGATAGAATAAGTACTAGGCTTCCAAAGAATAAGTCCTGAGGTCGATTTGCTCGACTAAAAGCAGTGCCCCAGCATGGCCACAGTCAAAAGACTGAAACAAGTAAAAGAGTAAAAGAGTAAAGAGTACACATGTCTGTCTATTTTTCTATTCTCGATTATCTGTCAAAGCTGATGTTATGTCTATGTTTAATTGTCTAATTTTTCAGATGCGTACATCTATAAACATGTTGTGATGTATGTTTGTATGTATATCTATTTATGCATGCGTACATATGTGTGTTAATTATGTGCTTGTGTGAATACCTGTATATGTATATCTATGTTTCTGTGCGCCGACTCGTAAATGTAAATGAGTGTACATTTGTATATACATATCTTTGATTATGTTGGCGCGTGTTAAACAGCCTCCTCAGTTCTGGGCCCTGTAGCCGAAAAGCTGCAGCCACTCTGCTCGGGATATCGCCGATCGTTTCCCACCAATGTGTTTTACGCTGGCTAGAACAGGGATGGGGAAACTTTTTAGAGCGGCGGGCAAAAATTTCCAAAGAAAAAGGTCGGCGGGCGGATAACAAGTTCTAACTCTTAAATCTGTGTAAATCTTGTATATATCTATGTATATAATTCGATATACGTTAATAAAGTTAACACATTAAATTAACGCGTAGCATCTTCATTGACGCCGCCACTGAATTTAGGACGTTTATATTACTTATGAGGTATCCTATGTTTTTCAGCTAGAATGTAGTTGGTTCTCAAGGGGTGGTACATACCTAGCAATATGTGTTTTATGGTGAAAACAAAATTTCCATTCAAATGGCAATTACCGGACGATTTTGTGTTCGAGTCTAACAGTTTTAAGTCGCAGTAGAAACGCGACCTATGTCGCAAACAGGCATACGAATATTGTATAAATTTTATAATTGAAAAATTTACTATATTTTGTGCATACGAGTATATCAGCCTGCGGGCGCAATAAAATGTGATCACAGGTGCATTGCACCCGCGGGCGGGGGTTTCTCCACCCCTGGGTCAGAGCGTCTTTGAAAGTGTCTCTAAAAAAATTCACGGTAACTTTGGCCAAAAGTTACCGTGAATTTTTTTAGAGACACTTTCAAATTTATCAGAATATTGAGGCTGAAGATTGGAATAGTGAAATTTCCATTCACTTAACCATGAAACGATTCGTATCCAATTAACTAAAGGCTTGGTTTGTTTACGCTTTTCCCTCCGGTTTTTTGTTCTATGTGTGCCATAAATATCGCCATCCATTTTAGAGAAAAATTTGTAGTTTGGAATCAGTAGTTCTTTGACTGCTATTTCTAAATTTTCAGTATGTTGGAGAAGCAACTCAATTGCTAATCCCTGTATATTTATAATGATATATATATATATATATATATATATATATATATATATATATATATATATATATATATATATATATATATATATATATATATACATACATACATACATTTAAAATACAAAAATGGAACAAGAACGCAAAACATCCAGACAGACGATACAAAGAAAACAAGTAAGGAGCATTCGGAGTTTTCTTTCCTCAGTCGAGTTCCAGATTATCTTTGCAATTTCGGCTGGTTATATTCGAGATTGCTCCAATCTGGCCAGCCCCAAGGAAAAACTAGAACGGGAAAAAAACGGAGAAATGGTACACAAATACAAATAACAGGACATTAACAACGGGTGTCTTTCGACTAAGGACGAATTAGTTTAAGCTGGCGTATGTGGAAGTAAAGCCTTACGGCAGAGACATAAGATTTGACAAGCACAGGGAGGAATATAGATGTTGCACGGATGGTAGAGGAACCAAGAAAGAAAGCTCAGGCTTGGCCGAACACCGGTCACGTGGGGGAGAGAAGAGAGAGAGGTAGAGGCAGAGGGATAGAAGTATTAAGGAGGGGCATGCAAAAGTGAAGTAAAAGAGGAGGGAAGGTGAGCATGAAGAGAAGGCCAGGAAATGTGAGAGAGAGGGAACGAATGAACGAAGTAAGTGTAAAGGGGCTGATAGAAAGAAGGAAAGAATGAAAGAATAGAAAGTATAATAGAGTCGTACAAAATTTAGATATATATATTTACATATAAGAGACCAAAGTGTACGTGCGCCGCTATATTTTTATATATAATGTGTGTTTGTGTGTGTGTGTGTGTGTGTGTGTGTGTGTGTGTGTGTGTGTGTGTGTGTGTGTGTGTGTGTATACGTATGTGTATAGATAGATAGATAGATAGATAGATAGATAGATAGATAGATAGATAGATAGATAGATAGATATTCGTATACACGCACTTACACACACACTGAGTGCATGTTGGTATGTGTGCATGAGTTTTGTGTGGAAGATGTTTTGGCTATCGGTGCGTAAGGGATCGGGAATAACTTCCGATGACTATAAATGAGATTAAGTTACAGAATATAAAATTTTCTTAAAAAGAATTTACTGTACTGTTTCATAGAATTTACTGTCTCTGTTCGAAATCTTTTAAAAATGAAAACAACAAGCTCATTAAATTACAACCTTAGTTATAATCAGCGGAACTAGCGAAGTTCAAGCATTTTGATCATATAATCATTATGGTTCAAATGATTGAAGACCACCACCACAAGTTTCATCAGTCTTTAACCGAATCATGTTTATCTACTTTTTATGTTTCGCGTCTGTTCATTATTATAGTGTGTCTGCTTTAATTGAACTCAACAACACGAAATGCAGTAGAAATACGTAAATATAAATTAGGTAAAATTGATGGGTGTAACAATAATGCAAAACATATCCAAGCACTATTTAAATAGATACAGAAAAATTTATTTTACTCTCATTTGTTAATTTTTTCCATTTATGTATCACATTTGAAGAGGTGCACAATGAAGATAACCTTACTTGTTCTTTTTATTTTTTATGGTTATTTGTATCTACAGTATTGCTAGCACTTTGTACAGTATAGTTGATTGATTAAAAAGTTCACTTGGCAGCCATGAGGTCCTGGGTTCGATCCCACTGCGTGGCATGGTGGTCACGGCAGATAGGGATGATGTACAATTTCGTCGGGTGCTTTGTACCTATAATTCAAAAGGTGCAGGTTTATGACGTTGACTCTACCTGACAATTATGTTAAAGGTACATGTGTTTGAGGAATTCTCAGCTACAAGCACGATAATTCAGAAGGCAAATTTTCAGGTCGAACAACTGAATCCTCACTGTCGAACGCCGGAGATCCATCATTTGTAGTATTTATTAGAAATAAATGGAGTCACAGAAATAGTTGAGTGCTTGGCGAATTGTTATTTAGTTCTGCCCTCAGCATCCTGAATTCAATGGGCTGTCTATTCCCTACTCTGAGATTGGTGAACTAAGTTGGACTCAGCTATTGTAGATTCAGCTGACTATAGCCCTTCTGCATGTCAGCGGCTTTGTGCCTATGTGAGGCTTGTCTGATTTACTAGTAAGAACTTAAGTTGAAACGAAAAAGTGCAAAATCCATATTTATTAGTTGAGTTTTGTTAGAAAAAAATAGAACATAACGTTTGTAATATCTTCTTCCTTACAGTATTAGTTTAAATACTAAAAATTATTTCTCACAATTTTTGTAAAATTCCTGAATTTCATTTCAGTCCTCTCTTTTTTATAAGTATCTTTAGCTTAACACTGGCATTGTAATCATTCAAGTGTCTTCCGAATGACTATTATTCACAAAGAGCAACTATTTACTAAGATTTAAAGATGACTAGTACACCCAGAGAATTTGGACTCGAGTATATTTTAAAAGTGCGATTCACTTTTTCAGGTGTATCATAAAACGCTGAGATTCTTCTTCACTGTAATAGTTTGCAAAAAGCGTGAAATCAAAATAAGCGAAGTGTAAGTATAGTGACTGATCTAGCTCTTGTATGACTGATACATCTTAAACCAAAACTTAATATTAAAAACGTAAAATGAAAATATTTCTGGTCCTTATGAAGAGTATCTTCTCTGTTTTATTATGTCAAAGGTATTTCATGCGTGAAACATTCGTCCATTAATATTGTTACAGCATACTGAAGATTTGGAAGAAACCTCTGACAGTGTAATGTATGTTTGCCTTCGAAACCAATCTTACTGGTATACCACAAGATTCTGCATAACTTCATAACTTCAACGCCAGATAATGGGCCATTTTATGATTTCATTTTCTAATTATACAATGTAATTTTACAAACTGTTGGAAACAACGAATATTTTCAAAAGTCAAAAGGCCATAAACTGAGGAGAAAGCATTGTAACACACTAATCTTGAGTTTTCAAATGTCTGTTTCGATAGTTTTTGTATTAATTATTAAAGACAATTGATCTATTCAATAGATACTCTTCTTCTATTTGCACATGCTATTGAAAAAAAAAATATTATTTTGCTATGTCGTTACTATGGTAATTTGAAGGGTTTTTTTTTTCTTATATATGAAATACATTTCTCTAGAGTGTCATTCTTTGCCAGTCGAAACATGAGATCAATACTTAAGACAGAAATCGACAAAAAAAATCTTTAACTTACGCGGATTCGCTTTCCGATGGACCAACCAAAGGCTCGAGTGTCAAAGTCATTGCGACGGTAACATAGGATATTATTAATATTAGCAAAACGATTCTGTTCATTGTGTGTGAAATGAAGGCTGCGGAAGAGAAAAAAGTTGTTTTTTTTTTCATCTTTTGTAGATATTTTGACAAGACATGACTCATATGTACAAGGGATGACATATGATAAGATGTAATGATGAAACCGTCCCCCCCCCCCAATGACATCAATAGCATAAGTGAGGTGAAATATCTTCAAACTAGAATGGAAACTCGTTTCCAGACAATTTCAAATATATTTTCAAACGTAACGTTTTGTTGATTTGGGACGTTTTGGTGATTCTATCATATTCATAAAACAAACTTTTGAAAATATGATTATGAAAATATAATAACTGAAACTATATGTGAAAATATTTCAAGGAATATTTATAGTAATATTTACATTATTTACATTATTTACATTTGACGGATATTTGTCCTCATCTTGTTTGTTGTTAACACAACGTTTCGGCTGATGTACTTTCCAGCCTTCATCAGGTGTCTTGGGGAAATTTCGAACCTGGGTTCTCATTCCTAAGGTATTTTTCGATGTTGTTATTATTATTATTAACATCAAAAAATACCTTAGGAATGAGAACCCGGGTTCGAAATTTCCCCCAAAACAACTGATGAAGGCTGGAGAGTACATCTGCCGAAACGTTGTGTTAACAACAAACAAAATGATGACAAATATCCGTCAAATGTAAATAATGTAAATAATGTACATAATTCCTCATCTCTTAAATATAGAACTCTAATATTTATAGCAAATTGTTGTATTTTGGGATGGTCATTTTATTCATTTTTTTTTTTTTTGTGCCAAATAAATATACGCACTATATATATTTTTCTTCACTCGTTTATTACTATTATTTTATTATTTTAACGCCTGTCCATTGTCCGGAAATCTTTCGTCACACATCTGTGTCCTCTTCAGTGACACTTTTCGTTTCCGTGTGTGTTCTTGCCCCATTTTTTTTTAATTTAAATAAATTACTTCAAGTCGTGTGCAACAAAACTGCAAGGTGATTCCAGACATGTCATTTTCATATTTTACAGATTGCCGCCAATGTAAGAGAAGAGATACTAAATAACAAACTCGTGTGCGTGTGCGCGTGAGAGAGACAGGGAGAGAGAGAGGGGGGAGAGAGAGAGGAGAGCGAGAAGAGAGATAGAGAAATAGGGAGTGCCTTTATTTGTGCTTGTGTCTGTGTAAATAAGAAGTAGCTCTTTTCTAAATGCGTATTGAACAAAAATCTTAAAAGCAAGTTTCAAACAATTTATCACAAATCTTTCTTACTCGTATACTTTTCTTTGCCTCTTATTGTGTGTGTTATATACATACATTCAAACATACATACATACATACATACATACATACAAACATATGTACATACATACACATAAGTATGTATATATATACATATATACATACTTATGTGCTACACGTATGGTGTAGATGTGTGTGTGTGTGTGTGTGTGTGTGTGTGTGTGTGTGTGTGTGAAATGTTCTAGGTCTATACTCCAACATCTCCATGATACAGTGGGAAAATCCTGTTTGAAACCTCAAGCAAGTTCACCTTGTATCAATGTCAGCGTTTTCATATTGTGGTGTATGTATCCCGGATACTTGATATATTTCTGTATGTAAATTCATCTCTTCCGAGTTTAAACCTAGGCTTTATTTTATGGAGCTAATGAAGTGTCGGTTTGGAGTTCACTGAAATTAGGACAAGTAACCAAATGCAGATTCGATTCATTCACTAATGTTGCACTCCTACAATAGTTGACCTTGTGTCAAAGTAAGGATTATTAATGATATCACAAAAATTAACCTAGGCTGGTTAGCAGCTTGACAATATATTACAATTCAACAATATGCTTTAATGTTTTACATTTAATTAAATTTGTCGCTTCATTTTACCAGAAATAAAATATAGGCAACAGAAATAGGTTTCACGCTCACAATCTCTCATTTCTTTCAGACTGCGTGAAAATGTGAAGTGCCGGTAGTTTAACTTGCACTATTCTGTAATGCATAAATTATGAAGAGAGGACTAGGTGGGTGGAGGTAAATTTGGAGTTTTGTTCTATCACTGCAAATATGCTTCCTTTTCGATATTTGCAAAACTTACCAAAAACGACACTACACAAATCTGCTGAAGATGTAACTGAACCTTGATAACGAGGCAATTCCGATGAAAGGCTTTACCCAAAGAGAAATCAGTTCACTTCCTGGTAACTGGTATACAAACGAGGAAGCTTCTATTCAGTCGTTTAACATGCAAGAAATTGTAGTTCAAATACCAATCGCCGCGGCAGTAGTTAAAAGCACAGATAAACTAATACTGATCATAATACGTCAGAACAAAAAGAGAGAGAAACAATGATTTTTCTCTGTTGTTTTTTCGATACAGAAATATGTTTCCAACATGTGCGAACGTTGTCGGTAAGCGTGAAGCTACGAATCAGTACAAAGTGAACTGTAAAACATGTATAAATGTATGTCTTACTAAGTCAGCAAAATATTCACCAAACAAGGTTGAATGGTAAGACGTTTACTTCCCAACCACATGGTTCTGAGTTCAGTCTTACTACGTAGCACCTTGGGCAAGTGTCTTCTACTATAGCTTTGGACCGATGAAAGCCTTATGAGAGGATTTTGTTGACAGAAATTGAAAGAAGCTCGTCGCGCGTACACTTGTGTGTATGTGTGTGTATCCGCACGTGTGTGTGTGTGTCTGTGTGTGTCTGTGTGTGTGTGTGTGTGTGTGTGTGTGTGTTTGTGTCTGTGTCTGTGTCTGTGTGGCTTTGTGTTTGTCCCCCGCCACAGTTTCACAACTAGTGTCGGTGTGTTTACGTCCCCGTAACTTAGCCGTTCAGCAAGAGAGACCAATAGAATAAGTACCAGGCTTTCAAAAATAGGTACTGGGGTCGATTCGTTCGAGTAGAATTCTTCAAGGCGGTATCCCAGTATGGTTGCAGTCTGATGACTAAAACTCTTAAAAGATAAGACAAAAGTTACATGTTTCTACAGATTTAATAACAATTACAAGATCATAAACGGTGAAGATAGGAAATTCTTTCGTTGTACGTCTTTCCAACGTCACTGTAACACTCAGAATATATTTATCAATATATGCTCCATTCAAATAAATAAATAAATAAATAAACTTTGCAAACACAACTCAAAATATTTTAAAATTCTACAATACAACTGCAATAAGGGGATTAAAATACCCCTATGAGATTAAAAGACTTTATCATCACAAACAACGCTGACATAGCAATAATTCAAGAAACATTCATACCGCTATGCAGAGAATACCTAGTATTTCAAATTATACTTAGGTCAGGCAAAACAGGCCCTTTCACAACGGCTGACAGTACTTCTATTTAATCTATAGATATCACAAATGACTCTCATAAACTAATGGACGAAGAAAGTAGAAATGCAGCCGCGCGAAGTGCACGGACACACACATGCATTCATACATATATAAAATATTATATATATATATATGTATATATATATATATATATATATATATATATATATATATATATATATATATATATATATATATATATATATATATATATATATATACACATAATAATCCAGCTAATACCAATAATGATGCTACTAATAATTATACAAATAGAAGTGAAAATAACAATGGCGAAAGAAATTATGAAGATAGTAACAATATACTTAGTTCTATCAACCATAATTTCAACCAACAATTAGAATGTATCAGTAATGACGTTACGGTTTTAACTGAAGTTGATGATAGGCCCAACTCCAACAGAAATAATAGTGATCAAGGACATAGTTCATATAATATCAATATGCCTAATGTGGAAAGAATAAGTCCAACTAATAGCACATCAAGATATGAATTAAATAATGATGGTAATAGCCAATATATACCTAATAATAGAATTGAAGAATTGATAAATGATATTAGTGTAAATAATTGTAGTAGTAATAATAATAGAGATATTAGAAATAATATAGGTGGGGTTGATAACCCCACCATGTGCAACTGTAGAAAAAAGTCCCATTGTCCTTTATTTGGATTTTGTTGCACCCGTAACGTAGTGTACAGATGCATCATTAGTACTATAACAGAGAATTATATTTATATAGGATGTAGTATTAACCTGAAACAGAGAATATATAACCATAAGTCTTCGTTTAGACTTAGACATAAGGCAAATAGTACGACATTGGCAAGTAAAATTTGGGAGTTAAAAGATAATGGTATTAATTTTAGCCTTAAATGGGAAATTATAAGAAAAGCTCAACCTTATAGAAATAATAGATATGGATGTGAATTGTGTTCTATGGAAATATATGAAATTTTTAAACTTAGGAACAATCTTAATCTAATCAATAATAGATTAGACCTTAGGGTATCATGTGTGCATTGCTCTACTCGCACTCTTAAATTTTTTAAAAAATAGGGCTTTTATTTAAGTAACTAAAGTTATCAAAATATAGTACTTTACTTCTATTATGGTCATCTAGGACTATCAATTAGCACATATTTATATTGGTAATTGAACCTTTATAACATATATTCCTGATCTCTCACCTTAACATCTAATCTACTTAAATCAATCGTCAGATTCCTGTATTGATTATCCTTGTTATTTCCTAACATCCTTTCTTTTTTTAGTCCCTTAAACATTAGTAAGCACATTATTATAAACTAATATAAATCCGATAATAATTTTTATTTTTTATTCACATTATATAAATAAAGCTTACCTATGTGTCTCCTAAATAGTATCATTATCTTATCTTCAGCAAATAATTTTTTTTAAGATAATTCAAAATAGTTTTCATGATCACTATATACATAATATCCTTAAATTTTACACCCTATCCAGAGCCCCTGAATTCAATATTGACATTATTTCATGATTTTTGTGGAAAATAATTACATCTCATTTTATTTATTTTATTAACATACCTCTTATTGTGAAAACATTGGTTAGAGTATTGTTGTTGTCTGTACCACTATACTGTTACTCTATTCAGACTAAAAGTAAAAAACCTATTTGACCCATATACCTAGGGCTGTAATTCCTCAACATTAATTCCTCAACACTTTGATAGTAGTAAAATGACCTGATACTACTATGACCAGTGAAACCTTTAGATTCTAATACATTTTATAGCCTTGTCCATGCATACTGCTTACACCTTCCCTCTCTTTAGAAGTAATTGTCCCTTTGCTATCACCACTAGATAAGAAACAATAAAATCTGAGACAGTTAAAACTTTTGTCTAGAATCAATTACTAGCCTGATAGACTCGGCTATGTCAAGATGGACTTATGTATTCTTCCTCACATTTGGATTTTTATGTATTCTCTCTCCCACTTGGATTTGAAACGTTGCCACATTTATAATATGTCTTTTCTACAGTAATTTTTTCTGCATTTTCATGCAGCTGAAGATTGCTCTTCATATTGCATTTAAGGTAATGCTCGCATTACTTAAATAAATTGAAGTAGCATGAAACGTGCGTACTGCAATCACCTTTGAAATCCGTGTTGCTTATTTCTTGATATATATATATATATACACATACCTATGCATATACCACCTCCAGGTTCAAGAAATATTTTAAACGTTAACAAATACCATGTTTCCGGAAGACCTCAGTAAGCTTGTTATTCAAATAATTCGGATAGTACAAGGGGTAACATAATCACACAATGGCGTCGTTGCTAAACTTCTTTTGCATCCTAAGCAATCCACACATATCCCACCAGGCTAACTAAAACAACTTTTCCCAGATAAAGTAAAAGTATTTTATAAACTTCAAAAGAAGCACAGTGGAACAAGTTACGTCAAGAACAGAATCAAAGTTTTCAAAAGTCAATAAAACCACAATCATCAAGCTTGACACTGTAGTGTATATATTCAATCAAATAATTAGACATTTGAAAAACGTTTCACGCGATAACATATACATACAAACCCATTATACTTCAGATGTAGCCAACCTCTTAAAAACCAAAACCAACCACAAACACAATACACCAACATCACATTAAACTCAAATAAAATTCGACATTAAACAACTAAATGATCAAAGAACTAAAAGGAAAGAAACCATGGAAAGACAGTAAACTAATAAACATATGTGTATTGCATAAACCACCAAAGCGACGGCATCATCTACAACACCACTAACAACGATCACACCACACTCTCATACCGTAACAATTCTTTCAAAATTTGACACAAGGCCATCAAGTTTGAAAGAAGTGCAAATCGATTATATTGACCTTTGTACTTGATTTTATGGACACCGAAAGGATGAAAAGCTGACATCGGTAGTATTTGAACTTAAAACATAAAGAGCCGGAAGAAATACCGCTAAGCATTTTGTCGGATGCTCTAACGATTCTTTTCTACTCTAGGGACAAAGCCCGAAATTTGGGGGGAGGGGACCCAGTCAATTATCTCGACCCCAGTACGCAACTGTTATTTAATTTATCGACCCCGAAAAGATGAAAGGTAAAGTCGACATCGGTATTTGAACTCAGAACGTAAAGACAGACAAAATACTGCGGAGCATTTCGCCCGGCGTGCTAACGTCTCTGCCAGCTCGCCGCCTTTCCCAAAGAAAAATAGTATTTTCTACTATAAACAAATGGTCCGAAATTTTGAGGAAGGGGCTAGTCGATTACATCGACTCCAGTGCCCAACTAGTACTTATTTTATAGACCATGAAAGGATGAAAGGCATGGAACTTGAACTCAGAGCGTAGAGACGGACGAAACACCGCTAAGCATTGTGTCCAACGCGTTAACAATTCTGCCGGTTTGCCGTCCTTTCAGAGGTCATAATGATCTCAAATTAAATACCCACTCCGCAACACCAAGCAAACACTCTTATCCGACAATTTCCGAAAATCAGCCACTAAAAACCACGTAAAATACGGGAACAGAAAACAAAAACATATATAAATCCTAACTTTGAATTCTTTCCATTAGATTAGCAAAATATCAATAGGGAAATTTGAGAACTGAAAAGTTTCATGGTCAAGCAACATCAGAACTGTATATATAAACCCCTTAAGGTCTAAAGAAATCATTACACTCATAAACATCTCTAACTTTCAAATTTCCAGAATATAAAAGTTGTGCAAAATGATACCGATGCATTACTCTACTATGTTTCCCCTCAAAAACCCAATTCTTAATATCACTAACCAACATATCTCCCTCTCTTAACCAAAACACGAATTCAAGCTACTACGCTCAACTACCATACTTCTTTAAAAACCTACCAGAAAATGCATGATAGCTCCAACAACAAAAACCTCTCTAAAGTACTGTTTAAACTGTCATTGAATCTTCGAAACTTTCTACTTTTTTTTTCCACTTTCCATTTACATAAAATATACTCATGTTACATTAAGAAACAACACAAAACATTGGCTAGCAACTACTTGTCATGCTGCTAACTCTAAGTAAAGTACAAGAACAAAGCTCCCGGAACTTGAAAACTCCCAATCGGAGTACCACAACGTTCAGTTCTCTTACACAGTTTTTTTTTTTTATCCAATATCTATAGGACCTTCCTATACCTCCAAAAAATACGCAAACAACTGTCTATGCACGTTACATCGCACTCACATCCATTGCATAACTACT
>NC_142932.1:94602231-94617231 GCF_046866305.1 Octopus bimaculoides | reverse complement strand
GAGACCGGACCCATGTGGTTGGGAAACAAACTCCTACCGCCCTCATGCATGCACCTGTATATATATATATATATATATATATATATATATATATATATATATATATATATATATCATAGAGATTTATCCTTTATCTTTTATCTTATTTCAGTGATTTGACTACGGCCATGCTGGAGCACCGTCTTGAAGGGTCTTTTTAGTCGAACAAATTGACCCTGGAACTTATTTTTTTATTTTTAAAGCCTAGTATTTATTCTCTCGATCCCTTTACTGAATCACTAAGTTACGGGACATAAACACACCAACACCGATTGTCAAGCAGTGATGGGGGAGAGGAAACACATACACAAAGACATGCACACATAAACATACAAATATATACGACGGGCTTCTTTCAGTTTCCGCTTACCAAATCCACTCACAAGGCTTTGGTCAACCCGAGGCTGCAGTAGGAGACACTTGTGCAAGGTGCCACGCAGTGAGAATGAACCCGGACCCATGTGGTTGGGAAGCAAGCTTCTTGTCATACGTTAGGATCTGGAGTCCGTAGTCGACTGTGGAAAAAGTGCAGTGAGTGTACCCTGTGTGACTCTGATGACATATTGTGTGTTCAGTTAGTACTTGTGGATGTGTGCATAACTGGAAGGACAAATCCGTATTTACTTTAGTAAGTACGTATATATCAGTATACACTGTCGGCACACAGGTGCGCTATCCCTGACTCTACCTTGGTGCTTTTACTATTTAACTACCTGATTCTTTGGGATCCTGAAAATCTTATTGTGTGTGTGTGTGTGTGTGTGTGTGTGTGTGTGTGTGTGTGTGTGTGTGTGTTAGAAAGATTAAATGATTCCTTCCGTCTTTGCCAAGGGGAATGCAGGCACATACACAATACATACACAACACACACTTACACGCACAATACAAATACAGAACACGTGCAGATGAGTAAATAGGTCAAACTCCGAGGTGCAACCGACTGATCTATCTTCCAAGTCATACCACGGCCCCGCCTAGTTGAGGAACAATACTACTGCACACTCCAACAGATAGTGATGAGTTGCAAGGTTGCAGTGCAGCAATTAAGATATATGGCACTTTCTCCAATGTCCAGTCAATTTCTGTTTTCCTGGACATTCCGTTGATGGTCACGATAAAGAGTAGAGAGTCAGTGGCGAGGCAGTTGCTGGTCGTCTGCACTTACTGACGGTCGCGAATGTCCAAGCATAGGGGTTTCACAAGCTGGTGAGGCTATTGATGTTGCAGCTGTTGAACGTGTGTGTGTGTGTGTGTGTGTGTGTGTGTGTGTGTGTGTGTGTCCGCGCGCGCGCGCGTTTTCATAATTATCTGCGCTGAGAGGAAAAGATAATGCTTTTAGGATGTTGTTTTACTAGAGCTCTGGATTTTATATAAATATACACATACACACATACACACATACATACACAGGCAGGCAGGCAGGCAGACAAACCGACAAACAGACAGATAAATTGATAGGTAGATAGATAGATAGATAGATAGATAGATAGATAGATAGATAGATAGATAGATAGATAGATAACAACCTGTGTCGATTCGTAATGTGATGTTTTGTATACTTTGTTGTTTATTGAGGTGTGCTATGGAGAACTGAATGCCTACATACGTGTAGCAAGGTCCATAATGGATCCAATATATATAGTTTGTGCATCATTGTAACTGTTAATCAAATGCTGTGCATATAATTGTTTCGTTTTCCTTTCTTCGTTGTCTCTCTGTGTTGTGAATGTTGTGGCGCAGGTGTATGTAACTCCAAGTTTATTTCTTTGTCTATATGTTTATGTGTTGGTTGATTACACTAGGCAACAAATTTCAACTTTTTTTTTTGTTACAGATACAGGATAAATTGATACAGATACAGGATCTATTCCATCATGGATCCACATACATAAATTAATGATTCCTACCAAAATTTTGATGCCAATTTCTGATCTGATATCGAGATTTCTCTATCATGTCCAGATTTTGTGTAACTGAAAATCCCTATTTTCATTTTTTTCTCACTTGGTTCTGTTACGAAAGTCGTCTGAGCTACTTTTCTGTGCAGCTTAAATACTTAGTATACAGGGATGTCTTTCCTCCTTTATTCTGGCTAAAGACAGACAGCGGAATTCCGCTGGCGGAGTTACCACACCCTGCACCCAACCATTCACCTAAAGCGCATTAATATTTTGCTGTTACAACCGAAGGGCAACTTCCTGTTCTTAAGTGTAACTTTGGTGTTTCTTCTTCCTTTGTCACTTGTAAGATGACGAGCTCTCCTTCTACAGGAACCAACGATAATCTCCCATCATATTTGGATGAAATTACCCTGGTATATGTTTTCTATAACTGAGATTTGTTGGTGGAAGCACACACAGCTCCAAGGCTGACCGGGAAGAAGTCAAGATGAGAATGTAAAAGATGCATTTTCAAAGACATTCTGCATCCCATTTTCATAAGATTTAAGCATGTTTTTAACGAGTTCACGGTTGTTTTCAGCTTTGTGGTTTCCAAGAAAATTTTTGGCAGCTTCAACAAAAGCTGTCCATACTCCTATTCCATTCTCATTTACTTTAAATGGAAACGATGAGTCGTGGATGACACTGCAGATCTATGGTCTGGTGAAAAAACTCCAGCTTCTAGCTCAGCATCTGTCAATATTCCATTGAATTTATCCTTTAAATATTGGAAACCACTACCTTGATGATCCATACTCTTCACAAAAATTTTCATAAGGCCAAGTTTAATGTGAAAAAGGCACAACTTTAGGGTCACCACAAATATTACATAAGTGGTCCTCGTATTTGATGAGTCTTAGCAACAGTTCCATTGATTTAAAAGTCTCATTAAGGCCAGTAGCATGTACTACAGGTATTGAAGGTTTTTCATTGCCATCGTGCAATAATACAGCTTGAAGGTTAGCTTTACTAGAGTCAATGAACAGTCTCCATTTTTTTAGATCATAGTGAAAACTAATCCTTTCCATCAGGTCACTGAAATCGTGGCAGAAACAAACGCTTTCCTCCTGTGAGTAAAATGATGAAAACTGCAAATGGCGATGGGAAACTTTGGAAACTTTGGTGTTTGGCTGGAGAAAACTCCATTCTTGAAGTCTGGAACCAATCAATCTTTGCCTTTTCTTTTGGTAATTCCAAATCGCTCGCTAAGTCATTTAACTCCGCTTGACTTAACAAATATGGGGAAATAGTTGCATCTGGAAAGTACATGCCGTCTTTCCCTATTTCTATATCACTATCAGAATCTTCAGATGAACTGTTGTCTGTTATCGTTGCTGATGGAACTGGTGGCGGATTTATTTCATCATGTAGAACTGAGTTTTTGCTGATTCACAGTTTGGGTACATAGTTTCTGATTTGTTTTCTCTTTGTGAAAACAGCAATCTTTGTGAAACATAAATAACAATCACTGAAGTGATTTTCCGGCTCACGCCAAACCATGGTGACTAAGAACAGCATAGCTTTTCTTTTACAATTCATCCAATCTATTAACATTGCATTGCACTGTGCACAGAAAATATGTGGTGCCCAGTCCCTCTCTTGGTCTCCTGACTTACAGTCAAAATTAATACTTGTAGGCAGGTTTAATTTTTTTGTTATGTTTCTACGTTGTAGCTTAGACAACGTTCTGGCTTAGGTATTTAGCAGAAGTTGTTTGCGGGATTTACAAGCACGTCTATTTGACTGCATTTTAATTACCATACAATATCTGGAAAAAATGTAGGAAGTAATAATTACGATGTACAAAATAAGATGAAATACACACCTTAGTACAAAACAAATACTATAAAAACACACAAATTACTACAGCCTGTTACTTGCTTACCAGCTGAGAGCTTCGACAACCGCTCTACTTGACTGTCACATAGGGACTGACCGTTGAGCTATAACTATGCTCTTGACTCAGTGTTGCCAGCTTGGGATAAATTTTATTGCTCAAAATCGTTAGAAGTTGTATGTAGTTAGCAAATAAAAATTGCTTTAACCTTGAAAATTAAGTTTCAGATAACTGGCATTAAGCCTATTAAAACCCATATCTGGACGTGGTAGGAAATTTTCCTAAGTGATTTACATTTTACACAAAATCTAGACGTGATAGATAAAATCTAATTATAGATTTGAAATCAGCATACAGAAATTAGCTAGAAACACCTATTTGGTCTTCTGTAACTAAATTGTTGTTGACTAGTGTCATAATCTTTGTTCTGTATTGTTGCTGGTAGAAAAAGGGCAGTGGATTTCGTCGGTGTTGTTTTAAGTTGTTGAACCGGAATTGTAAGCTATCTTTGTAAGGCTGGAGTATTTTACAGCAGTAGCTGGAGAATGATGTTGGTGTATTGTGTTTTAGCTTGTTTTTATGAGGTTCCCTATTTCCAGCTTGTAATTGGTTTATATTATATTGCTTTGAATACGTTCTTTGAGATGTGTCTATAACTATTTTATAGAATTTCTATACTGTCTCTGATGGTGAAAACCTCGATTCTGTTTCTCAGTGGAACTCGTTTCCTTGTGATATTTTGTAACGGCGTTTTTACTGTCTTCATTCGTGTATGAGTATGTTTTGATGATAAGTTGAAAGTCTCTAGATTCTGGAAATTTGACAGATCTGTTACGAGTAGCTGAAGATGTGCAATGATTCCTTCAGACACTAAGTGATTAACATATATATCTGTAATTTTGTCTGAATGTGAGGTTTTGGGTTTCCTTATCTAATTTTAGTGTCTGGTGGAAGAAAGGAGTCAAAAACATAATATATGTGAAAGGTGTATATTTTTTGTTTTGAGTTCCAGTGGCTGTAAAAGCTAGATGTGTGAAAAAGAAAGTCACTTCTAGGGAGAGCTGGCTATCGTGATATCTCATGTATTATTTTTACTATTTAGCATTCGAAAACCTGGAAGTGTTCAATGCAGTATGGTGTCTTGGAAAAGTGATACATTGCTGTATTTGGGCTGTGTAGCAAGTATATAATAGAGTAAATAATAGACATGTGCAAATTGGTTTAGTGCTTATGAAACGGAATTCAAAAACAATATTCTAGCAATCCATTATTGAACAAACCTATAATCTACAAACCCTACTCATAAACGGTAAAACAAGTACCAGAAATTCAAACTTATAATCACCAAGAATATGGAAATAATATTATTAATTCTAGAATATTTTGACAACTTAACAACCCTCTAGAAGAATCAAGCATCTCTTCTTCAAGGTAAAATATCTTCCATAACCGAAATTCAAACATACTCAAAAGAACATGAGTTATAATCCAAAAAGTATTCTCATACAGAACCAGCCACAGTCTGAATCATAGAACAACAGAATTGCTACAGAAAACTAGGTAAAAGTGAAATTATCAATGATTAATGTGACACCAGCAAAATGGCAATCTTAGAAAATGATTTTTAGACATAGTCGACTGAATTCACGATACCAGGTAGTACAAAATGTGAAAAACTGAAGATAATCTATCATAGAAAAGCATTTTAACACAGTAAATACAAAAGGCCTGTAATTCAGTTCAACACCACAATACTCAAAGTTCAATAAAACATTGAACTATATCCCGTACTTCAGTAGAAAATTTTGTCTAACAGAAATATTTAACGGAGAAAACTGTGACGAATTTAGTTGTATGAAATAAAATCAGTTGTATCTCAAGAAATAATACAAACAAAGCGTTGAATAAGTTTTGTGATTCTGTAACCACCTTCCTACCACATCTTAAATCCAAATCCAACACCAGTAAAATGGAGTGAAAAATTATCCATCAACTCAAAAATAATAATGATATACTAGCAGTACTTGTGGAAATTCCAATGTAAATCAAGATATTTGAAAACATTTTGTTATTATATTAAACATAATCAAAGAATTTGAAAAATTCTTCTGAAATCCTGCCTTTAATCAAAAATTTCTTACTAATACAGTTGAAATGAACTTAGAAGGTATTGCTTATTTTCCTTCTTTTAATATGTTTGACAGATATGCTGTGCTTTGTAGTTTAAGGAAATAAAAGTGAATTAAAATAATTAAATTTATTCGTGTATATATAAACCGCCACCAGCGAGATTATTTTCATTTCTTTTAATTTCAGTTCAGCTACATATCTACTTGCATATCTATTAATATATATCTCTATTTGCTGATATATCTGTAGACTCACCTACGTATTTAACTTTCTTTCTACTCTCAAAATACCTATAAGTATTTAAACCAAATAACAAAAAAAAAAAAGAATGCACAAAGGCGATACCCCATCATGGCTACAACCCTCGTGCTGGAACATGTAAAAGATAAAAGTGTAATATTCACAGCTATTTGCTAACTAAGGTTATTGCACTATAATTGATAAATCTTCCTGATAGTGTTTCACTATGTTAAAAATTTCGACTGTGCCTACAATTTGAACACACAAATGCAGAATAATACAAACGTTCTCCTCTTCTCTCTCTCTCTCTCTCTCTCTCTCTCTCTCTCTCTCTCTCTCTATCTCTTTATATATATATAAATATATATATATATATATATATATATATATATATATATATATATATATATATATATATATATATATAAGGATTTACTTTTCGTAATGAGATAAAAACCAATTCAGTCTATAATATAGAACATTTATAAATAGAATATTTATAAATATATATTTATAAATGTTTTATAAAAAATGTTTTTTTTTATCTCATTACGAAAAGTAAATCCTTATATTCACACGCTGATATATGACCTACGTTGGACCCCTTATTCGCATAATCTACGAACCTGGAGCTTAACTATGGTCTATCCATAGCACTTACTCAGCATTACCTGAAACTTCTGGGTCTAATTGACACCACTATTGCTCATAACCTATATATATATATATATATATATATATATATATATCCCCATTCGAGTTATTACTTCTTTTGGCGTAAGCATAACAGAATGCGGTGTTTATCTTAGTATGAGATCATAATGTAGCACACATAAGATTGTGACGCATGTTACTGGTGTACCCTTATGAGACGGGTAGTCATGATGGGTATATTGGGTTTCGTATATTTGTACCCCAGTGTCACTCTAATGGTATTCGCTGCTCTCTCACTCAATAATGATGATGACGATGATGATGATAGGGGAGAGAAAGGGAGAGAGAAAGAGAAAGAGAAAGAGAAAGTGAGAAAGAGAAAGAGAGAAAGAGAAAGAGAACGAAGTCACAGAACAAAGTCTTCTAGGTCAGAAAAATGAAATTATGAAAAAATAACAGTCTATCCTAGATGCAACCGAAAGAGATCGCTACAGCAGCGAAAGTTGAAGAACATGGCTACCTAGGAGAGGAAATTGAATAAGAAATAGCCGAAAGATCAATGAAGCATTTGGTAGAAACAAATACTGGTAAAGGTGAAAACAAATTTTATTTCATGTTAGGAAAAAATATTACCGAAGAGGAAAGAAGCTTATTTTAACGTTTAAATGAGACACGAATTAGTGAATAGAACGAGATCACCGACTTTGAAAAAAATCGAAAGTGAATATCTGTTGTAAATCAGTGAAGAGGCTAGACAGCCATTAATAAAAATCAAAGTTGAGAATGTAACAGATGTAAATGATTTCATATATTGTGCAGCCTCTGGTACTGTAGAAATTCTTGGGATTAAAAGTCAAGTAGAAAGAGGGGGGAAACCCATGGTAGAAAAGAAGATTTGAGAATCAAATTGGCTTAGTGAAGATCTTAGAAGGATAAATGCCATAACTGAAAACAAGACGTAGTGATGAGCTTCAAAAAATTGTAACTTGAAACACTGGAGTTAGATGCAGCTAAAGAAGAGATAAGACAAGAAAAATAAAGGAAGCAAATTCAGGTAGAAAAAATGTGCTAGATAGGAACAAATTATAAATCAGTGTCAGCAAAACGTGCTCTTCAGAAACAGTGAAAGGAGATTTATACCAACAGCTGAACAATGAGAATGAATCTCAGGAGGATGATATACCTTGAAGCAACAAGGAAATTTTCATCAAACATTTGAAGCTTGGACGTTCAACTCAACAACAGTAAAGAGGATTGGTTACTGGAGCTTAAAAATGAAATAGAAAACAGGTCAATACAAAGAACATAACGCTACAGAAGATAAAGTGAAAAAGATGCTTAAAAAGAAAAGTCAAGAATTGTACATTGGTAATGCGATACCAAGTGAAATACGAATATGAAGACACCAAGCTGTTAATTGGATACGCTACAAGAAAGCATATGAAAACGTAGTACCTTGAAGATACTTGGGGTCAATGAGAAGATTAACAGTTTTTTTTAGAAAACACGGTAGGGAATTACTAAGAAATACGAAATATGGGTGGGGAATACTTCAGGGACCCCGCGCTCTCTCCATTATTTTTTGCGGTTGCGTTAATATCTCAGACAAACACACTGAAAAAAAATCCAGATTGCTTATGAGACCAGGTTGAAAATAAATCATCTGTTATATATATGGATGATCTCAAATTATGCACCAAAAATGAAAGATCTGAATTCCCCTATACAAACAGAAAGAAGGTGGTGGTGGTAGTAGTAGTAGTAGTAGTAGTAGTAGTAGTAGTAGTAGTAGTAGTAGTAGTAGTAGTAGTAGTAGTAGTAGTAGTAGTAGTAGTTTTGAATTCAGATAACTTTATTAAGCCTGATCTCTGCTATGAAGAAAGTGCTTCCTGGCCGTTTTGTTGTTGCTGTTGTGGTGACCCTTCTTGTCTTCACCGTTTGTTGTTAGGAGAGGATCTCCTTGAGTTTCATGGTTCGTCTCTAACAATGAGGACTGTGTTCTTATATTTGCCCACTCATGAGTTGTATCTGGCATCATCTTATAAACAGCAACTTCCATGGTTTGTTCTTGTAGTTTTTATTGTTTGAGATATTCAGTAAGCCCTTATGTGTACACTACAAAATGCCTTTAAATATTTTTTTACTTCTAAGTGTATAGCAGCTGGACCATCTTCCGTAGAAGTTAAATTTTAAGGCCTCTGTCTTACCACCCTCTACTGCACAGTTTTATAATTGCTTTATAGTCTTGCAGGACTTGTGTGTCCATAGTGACCACTCTCGACCACAGATCACCGAAAGTTGCATCTGTACTGACCACCAACTCTTATTATGTTATGAAGATGACTACTAGTCCGTAACGTGAACCTTGTGTTCCTCCTTTCCAGAAACTAGGGAACCAGCCTATGTATAATTTGGACTTGCGCTTCCGTTTCATCCTCCGTCTTAAAAGAGTCCTATAAGGTATAATGTATCCTCCCCCTTCCATTAAAAAGGATTTAACTTCGAATGTTTTCCAGGGCTATTTCCAAGTTTTCCTCGAATGAAACGAGAAAAGCCCTCATAGCCTTGGTAAAGCACAGATAAGTTATCTTCCTTCTCTTGGACACCTTATTATATATTGTGGTAAACTGGCATGTCTTGTGGGAAAATTCTGTCAGCATTCATTTTTTCAGTGAAATGTTTCATATAGAGTGGCTATTTCATCTGAAAGGACTTTTGCGAACCAGAGCATTTCGTTTTCCATATCTACATCTGGCGTAATATGTGCTTGTATACTGCTGCTTCTGCTGTTGTTGTTGTTGTTGTTGTTGTTGTTGTTGTTGATGATGATGATGATGATGATGATGATGATGATGATGATGATGATGATGATGATGATAATGGCGCCATTTCTATTCGATATATTTAAATTCTGTGTTAAAATGTTCGTATGTTACTTTTGTTTGTAGTCACTACTAATATTTCGAGTTGCAATCAAATTAATTTTTCCTTGGAAGGAAAAAATAAACTTTGTCCACAAACATAACACAAACCTTATTTTATTTTTCTTTCTTTCTTTTTTCTTTTTTTTTTTTGTCAACCCCTGTAAGAGCAGACTCCAAACTTTATATAGTTACCTGAATACAAGTAATTTTGGCAACTACTACTACTACTACTACTACTACTGCTGCTGCTGCTGCTGCTGCTGCTGCTGCTACTACTACTACTGCTGCTGCTACTACTACTACTACTACTACTACTACTACTACTACTACTACTACTACTACTGCTACTACTAATGATAATAATAATAATGATTATTATTATTATTATTATTATTATTATTATTATTATTATTATTATTATTATTATTATTATCATCATAATAATAGTCTCAATTGAGAAAGAAAACAAAGCCAGACATAGTCTTAATTGAGAAAGAAAACAAACTATGCTGGATCATAGATATAGCATGCCCAGCTGACAACAAGGTATGCGATAAGGAAGAAAGAAAAGTCGAGAGATATGACAGGTTAACTTGGGAAGTTAAGTTGTGGTCGATGAAAAAGGTAGCAGTAGTACCAATAATTGTCGGAGTCCTAGGAATAGTGAGCAAAAATCTCGAGAAGTACGTGGAACAAATAGGGGCTGTAATAAGGGTGGAGCACATGAAGAAAACAGCACTACTTGAAACCGCTCGAATATTCCAAAAGGTACTCGAGAAATAAGAGGTGTTACCTTAGTTCACTGGTAGTGAATGATCCAGTGCGGTCACCTGACCAGACATAGAAAACCAGACATTGTTGTGGTGAATAAAAAAGGAAGAACACGTATGATAATCGACATAGTATGTCCCCGTGACAACAGGATCAATGTGAAAGAAGAAAAAAAATAAACAACTGTGACGATTTAAAGTAGGAAATAGAAAGGTTGAGGTCAATGAAGAGAGTAGACGTGATACCAAAAGTAATTGGTGCATTTGGAAATACCAGCACTCAACTACCAGCATGGCTGAAAAAGATCGGTGCAAATGTGAAGGTAGAACACCTACAAAAATCAGCATTACTTGGAACTGCAAGAATTCTTCGCAGAGTTCTTGAAGCATGACCAGTAAACAAGTGTCACCTTAGTTTGCTGGCTGTGGACAGCTGACACTTTCCATAATACCCACCAAAATAAGCTGTAAGTTTTCATATAATAATAATAATAATAATAATAATAATAATAATAATAATAATAATAATAATAATAATAATAATCCTTTCTACTGGAGTCACAAGGCCTCAATCAAATTTGTGGTGAGCGGACTAGTCGATTACATCGACCCCAGTATTTCACTGGAACTTAATTTATCGTCACCGAAAGGGTGAAAGGCAAAGTCGACCTCGGCAGAATTTGATCTCAGAACATAAAGACGGACGAAATACCGCTAAGTATTTCGCCCGGCGTGCTAACGAGCCTGCTAGCTCGCCGCCTTACTGCTGCTGCTGCTTCTACTGCCACTACTACTACTAATAATAATAATAATAATAATAATAATAATAATGGCTCTCATGATCTTAATTGATTGGAAGTGTTATCATGCACGTTGTTTTGTATTGGTATAAAAGTTGGGCTACAGCAAATATTCTGCTTAATACCACAGATTTGCTTGTCAGTTGTTTGACCTTAACCAGTTGGGCATGTCCCTTGGTGGCTGATGATATGTTCATCTCTGATCACGAGCAGAAGTAGTGGGGGGAGCATCATAGCCATGTGTTGAGAGGAGTTCTTTGGAGCTTGAATAATTCACCTTTGGAAACATGGGTGTTTTGCTCAACATCCTTAAACAAACCTTATTCAGGGACCTTTTGAGCGGGATGGGTTACTCGACCTCAAAAAAATTTTAACTGGGCCCCACCTGCAAGGTCATGCGCTGTTTATCTTGATATAAGATCACCATGTCGTGCACATATGGTTGTGATGCATGTGCCTGGTGTACCTTTATCAGACGGGTAGTCATGATGGGTATATTGGGCTTTGTATATTTTACCCCAGTGTCACTTTGATGGCATGCACTGCTCTCTCACTCAATAATAATAATAATAATAATAATAATAATAATAATAATAATAATAATAATAAACGTTTCTTTATTAGCCACGAGGAACAATATAAGTAGTATAAAATCATTGATACAAAAGGATTGCAAGCATGTGTACTTGTACTTTTATATAATAAACGGAGTTATTATATTGGAATTGGACACGTAATGTAATATACTAGAACACGTAATTGGACACGTAATGTAATATACTAAAACAAAACAAATAAGAGCAACTTGTCTAAGATGCCACGCTGTGGGATCAGACCAAACGAATTCTATATCCATTCGGCCATGCTTCTTCCGCTGAAACACCTATTTTAAAAGTGTTGACAACATAATAATAATAATAATAATAATAATAATAATAATAATAATAATAATAATAATAATAATAATAATAATAATAATAATAATAATAATAGAACCATGATAAAACGATGGCAAGAAAAGCCCCTACATGGTAAATACTGGGCTAAACTAAATGCGAAAGAAATAGACAGAGAAAAATCCCAGCAATGGCTGAGAAGCTCGGGACTCAAAGCAGAGACTGAAGGATTTTTAATTGCTGCACAAGACCAAAACCTCCCCACCAGAAATTACCAAAAACACATAATGAAAAGAAATATAACAAGTAACTGTAGAACATGTGGAGATGGACAAGAAACAATAAATCATATTATCTCTGGCTGCCCAGTCCTGGCTAAGAAGGAATATATTCACAGACACGACAGAGCTGGGACCTATATACACTGGAAGCTATGCCAACACTATGGAATAACAACAGAAAAAAGATGGTATAAACACACGCCAGAAAAGGTCACAGAAAACGAGAAAGCAACCATGCTCTGGGATATGCCAATACACACAGATAGAGAAATTAAGGCAAATAGACCAGATATAGTTGTCAAAGATCATGAAGAAAAAAAATGCTTTCTAATTGATGTATCAATACCAGCAGATGACAACGTTTCTCTAAAAGAAATGGAAAAACTTTCAAAATACAAAGACCTGGAAATAGAGATAACTCGAATGTGGAATCTAAAAACAGAAACAATTCCTATCATAGTAGGTGCCTTAGGTATAATAAAAAAATATTCAGACAAATACATAACAAAAACACCAGGACTTACAAATATATATAACATACAGAAAATTGCAATACTGGGTACTGCACACATTCTACGCAAAACACTTTCAATACAGTAAACATAAGAGCACCACAGCAAACCACAGTACATACCCAAGGCGCACAGAGCTGCGCTCGGTAGTGAAGTGAAAGCACGTTATAAAACTAAAACTACTGAACAACAATAATAATAATAATAATAATAATAATAATAATAATAATAATAATAATAATAATAATAATAATAATAATAATAATGTTTTCTTACAAATAATTTCTTTATTATCCATAAGAGCTCCTACTAGTGACGTCTCCTGAATGAATATATTTTTTATCCATTATATATTACAAGATATATCTCATATATCATACGTATTGCTTGACTAAGATACATAAATACAAATAACAAATCAGATTTTAATACTAAACTTACATTTTCATGAGAAACAGTTGGAAAAAAAGACACATACCATAAATGCACTACTTCAATTATATGGCTTGGATTTTTAATACTGCATGCGTTGACTTTTAACTTACAAATGCATACAAATAAAGCACAGAGTTACAAAATACAGGTTTATAAAATACAGGGTTACAAAAATATGTGAGAATGGACAAATCGTAGTTCTATACAAATCGTGTAGTTGTTTGAAGACGTTATGCATTGGACATATTAACAATTACTTGAAGACTTAAGAACGTAGCATAAATATAAAATTATATGTGTTTATATATGTGTTTATATATAAAATTATATATAAACACATATTATATATAAAATTATATATAAACACATATTAAATAATGAAAATGGTCGAGTCAGAGTACACCATGTTCTATACACTAACCACTCATACTAAAAGTGGGTATGCCCAAAAGATGCCCATAAGCATCTTTTGCATTGGTCATGCTAAAATGCTCTCAATATCTGGGTGTTTCTATTTAGTCCTGTTGTTCTTCGTTACCTCTTCACGTACCAACCGCTCACACATTCCTACAAAGGTGACAACGAACCAAGGCTCAACGTCGTTTCTCAAATACTCACCCATGTTTTTCACTGGTTCAATTGTTGTGCAAGCCTGTGGGCGTATGTATATCTCACAATCTCTGTTTGCCACTTTGTCTTGCCCTTGGTCATTAAAAGCAGGCATTCAAGTACGTCCTGCCTCACCACTTGATGGAGAATATCGTGTTCCACACACCAGTCAATTTGTCTTTACACGGCATACAAAATGTTTCCTTTTGGGGGGATATCTCCTTTAACGTGCTAATGTGCAAATTTCTCATTGTGCAAACTTCTAGAATCATATAAATCAGTTGTTTCCCAAAATGGATTTGATGAAATTGTTCTTGGGCTTTATGAAATGAGGTGTCTTTTAATACAATTCAATAAAAATTTATTTTATAAAGAAAACGGTTTTCCTTATTTCCAAAATAAGTAATTGTAAGTTTTTTTGTTTTTTTTTTGTATATGAATTAATTCTCTCTCTTAAGCAATTTTGGTCTCATTATCATAATTAGGGTAATGAAATATAGATGGGTTCCACAATTTTTGAATAATTGTATAAGTTCCAAAATAAATTTGAAAAAATTGTCAAAATCGGTTATTGAGAAAGGAATTGTTTATTCTAATACAAAAAATAGGAAATATGATATCTTTGCTTCCCAACAACACGGTCCCCAGTTCACTCGCAAAGAGTAGCACTTTGGGCAAATCTCTTCTACTATAGACCTGGGCCGACCAAAGCCTCAAGTGTGTGTGTGTGTGTGTGCGCGTGTGTGTGTGCGCGTGTGTGTGTGTGTGGGTGTGTGTGTGTCCGTGCGTGCGTGCGTGCGTGCGTGCGTGCGTGCGTGCGTGCGTGCGTGCGTGCATGCGTGTGCGTGTGTGTGTGTGTGAATGTGTATATGAGTGTGAGTACGAGCGTGAGTGTGAGCATGTATGTATATACGCACACGCACATTCACACAC
>NC_142932.1:94594731-94597231 GCF_046866305.1 Octopus bimaculoides | reverse complement strand
CTTCTCTCCTCAGAGTTATATATATATATATATATATATATATATATATATATATATACGTGTGTGTGTGTGTGTGTGTACATATACTAAATTTATAATTATGTACATAATTATATTGAAGGGTGCGGATTTACCACACCTACACGCTAGAGATAGATACCAAATGGCTCTAAAAACCTCACTACTCCATTAACACTGGTTGTAATCGGGCAGATGAAAAAAATAAATAAGACCTTTAGATCAAATGCGTATCGAACGATTTCAAACTTAGCATTATGAAAAGACCTTGTTATCTTCAGCACAGTATGTCAAAGCATATACACACAAATATTTATACATATCCATACGAACATCATAGTCGCACGACCATGCGTTTGCCCGTATATACTAGTAAATATCCTGATCAAATTACCCGTATATACTAGTAAATATCCTGATCAAATTGCCCGTATATACTAGTAAATATCCTGATCAAATTGCCCGTATATACTAGTAAATATCCTGATCAAATTGCATTCGCTGCGAGGTTATTTTGATATTAAAAAAATGCACATGATTGAGATGAGAAGATAAATTAGATTTATACTAGTGTATACGGGCAGATGTATATACAGGCAGATGTATATACAGACAGATGTCTATACAGGCAGATGTGCGGACAGATAGACCGATAGATAACTTGTATGCGTACTTATTGGACACTGATTTTAAAAGTGCCGCGTTTTATTTCCTGTTACCGATCTTCGTACGATTACAATCATTGGAGCAAGGAAGAATTGTGTGATTTCAGCTCCCAGTAAATATACTAAATATTTCTACTTGCAGACTGGAGTAATCTCTTTTCTCCTTCTTGCTCACACTCAAGTGTTTACAAACATGTATGTATGCGTGTGTGTGTGTGTGAGAGAGAGAGAGAGAGAGAGAGAGAGAGAGAGAGAGAGAGAAAGAAAGGAAGAGAGAGAAAGAAAGGAAGAGAGAGAAAGCAAGAGAGAGAAAAAGAGAAAAAGTGAGAGAGAGTGAATGTGTGCATGTGTGTGCGTGCGTGCGTGTGTGTGTGTGTGTGTGTGTGATCAAATCAAGGATCATATGATTGTGAAACGGAAACTTGAAACACTTGACCACATGGTTATCTCTCTATTTCTCTTTCTTTCTCTCTCTCTATCTCTCTCTCTCTATATATATATATATATACACACACACACACACACACACACACACACACACATATATATATGTATATCATATATATATGTATATCATATATATATGTATGCGTTTGTATCTATATTATAAATATATGTTATTTATACGTTTGTATATATACATATATGTGTGTGCGTGTGTGCGTGCGCGTGTGTGTGTGTGTGCGTGTGTGTGTGTGTGTGTGTGTGTGTGTGTGTGTGTGTGCGTGTGTGTGTGTGTGTGTGTGTGTGTGTGTGTGTGTGTGCAATTTCGTTGGAACGTTTCTTGGTAAATACAATCTAATAACTTCTGGCAAGAGTAAAACCTCGTAAGCATTTCATGTCACCTTAATTTTGTTAAGTGCGAAGTTCTGTAGTAATAAAGCCAAACGGCCAATAATGGAAAATAATTTCGTTTAGATTAGATGTGAAACGGGGATCCGTTTTTTCTTTTTACTTTTTTTTTCTGAAATATATATAAATTGTTTCTACGCATGTGTATTTATATAGTGTTATATATGCTCAGTGTGTGAATCTTCTTATGCTTTTCATGAAGTATATGATATAAAAATGTGTATCTCTGAATACAGATGTGTTTATGAGTGTATTTATTTGAAGTGTATTTGGTATGCGTGAGTATGTAGTAAATTTACATGTCCCTTCAGTTAGCTACAGAAATAATGTCTATGTTACATTCAAAAAGCATTTTTTCCACTGCAGTGTCAGATAATGCTTTGTGATTATTTCGCTCTTATTCGCTGTGTAAATCGAGAGTTCCATTTCCAGAGAATAAATGCAATAAACTCATTTTACATGCTGACAATGGTAAACATGGTTACTATGAAATCTTTATAATGAGTTAATACCATTATAATTATTGAAGGCAATCGTTGTTATGTAGAGGTAAGTTTCTGGCGAGACAGTTCTCCGACACGGTTTCGATCTCCAGTTACTTATCTACAAATTCCTATGGAGAAAGTGTATGCACCAAAATTTCTGTTCTTCATTTCAAAAACACATAGGCATTTTTTTGTGCACAGTAGTTTATCTGACGAGAAATTTGATATTATTTCTCGAGGCGGGTGAAGTGATTTCGATTTGCAAGCGAATCAAAACTATTTCACTTCATTAGCATCTCTAATTCCTTTCTGAAAAGCTTGAATGACATCATTTCTCATTTTCCTGGCTAAAACTTCAGTCTGTAAACCCTCGTAATAATTATATATATTACATTTATGATTATGAGAAACGAATCAAAGACTTGGCTTCGGTCACCAGTTGGGAGTGTTTTAATAAACTTCGCAAAGTCTATATGAAGA
>NC_142932.1:94587231-94592231 GCF_046866305.1 Octopus bimaculoides | reverse complement strand
GTAGCAGTAGCAGCAGTGGTATTAGTAGTAGTAGTAGTAGTAGTAGTAGTAGTAGTAGTAGTAGTAGTAGTAGTAGTAGTAGTAGTAGTAGTGGAACTGCAGCAAAATATATAATTGTTGTCGTAGTTGTTGCTGTTGTAGCAGTTGTTGTTGCTGGCTGTGTTGTATCTAATCCAAAGTCAAATCTTATTTTGGGCGGATCTATAATAAGAATACATTCCATCCGTGAGCCCCTTGGTTCTTCAAGGCTACATCTCAGACTACGTTGTTTAATGTGTTCTCTCTTTCGTTGATAATGTGTGATACGAGTTTAAGGAAATCCAGATGCTATTTCTAGCAAGCCGATTGACGACTAGAGTCTTTTGAGTCTTTCTTTTCTAGCTTGTCGAAAATATATTAACTGCTAAGGGGTGAACGGTAAAAAAAAAAGGGATAAAAAGGACTAGCCAATAACCAAATGCTTGAACTAAAATCATTGGAAGTTCATTTTGACGATTCACAATAGGCTTACATGTTGATACATATCAGAAATTCAAGATTATATCCTTCGTGTTTCTCTTCGAAAAACATTAATGGTGTAGGTGATGTGAGCCTGCATTGATCTAGATTCGCGATCTTGACATATCAGCAACTTACCTCTTACACTAAGTTTCAAGCTACTAAGCAATAAATCAATACAAATCTTCATGGGGGAAAATACTGTAATATTTAGCTTCGTTTCTCTTAGTTTTGCGATTAAACCTCTCTGGGGTAGATTTTGTATTTCGTTTATCCATAATCAATAAAACTAGTGCCAATAATATACTTGAGTCGATGTCTTTTTCTCTCAACAAGGTTGATCTCGCGTCAGAGTAGGAAATCATCTCACACTAATAATACACAATTTTGGTTGCTTGGTCAGACTAAATATGTAACGCTACGTTACGTGAAATCATTCTCTCTCTCTCTCTCTCTCTCTCTCTCTCTCTCTCTCTCTCTCTCTCTCTCTCTCTCTCTCTCTCTCTCTCTGACCATCACTAACACTACGACTACTACGTCTGCTAATGCTGTTTTGATTTAAATCTACCACTTGAAATACAGAGAACGTCGCACTAATTGTGATGTTCTTAAGTCACAGCTGACTTCGTCTTCACTCCTTAAATACAAATACACATGAGGCTAAATACACAACCAAAATGTTTAAAATAATAATAATAATAATAATAATAATAATAATAATAATAATAATAATAATAATAATAATAATAATAATAGCGATGATGATGATGATGATGACGACGACGGCGATGACGGTGATGATGATGATAATAATAATAATAATCCTTTCTACTATAGGTACAAGGCCTGAAATTTTGGGGGAAGGGTTCAGTCGATTACATTTACCCCAATACTCAACTGGTACTTAATTTATCGACCCTGAAAGGACGAAAGGTAAAGTCGATCTCGGAGGAATTTGAACTCAGAACGTAAAGACGGACGAAATGCGCTAAGCATTTTGCCCGGCGCGCTAACGATTCTGTCAGCTCATAATAATAATAATAATAATAATAATAATAATAATAATAATGATGATGATGATGATGATGATGAGGATGATAACAACAACAACAAGCGCACTCAGAAAGCGCAAACCTCCGCCAAGGAAACTCCAACATCCTCTCAACGATTAGCCGGAGAAGATTTTAAAATGGGAATATCTGAAATAAACTCGATTGCTCTCACCAACAAGAATACTAAAAATGAACCCGACCGCTCTCAAAAATTAAGTTTAAAAAAATGGAAAAATAATCCAGAATCCTTGTCCGGTACCTGATCGATTCCAATGGTAGTCATGGAATGTGAATATGGAATGTGAATATATGTAAGTATACTGTAAAGTGTTAATGTGTATGTATGATATATAATCAGAGCAAGACTTGAAAGTCAACGTAAGATCGTAATACTTCATGTAAAGTAAATATAACTAATATTCCAGAATCCTTGTCCGGTACCGGATCGATCCCAAAATCTAATCAGTTCGTGCCAGTCACGAGGTCAAACATCTCTGGAAGTTTCATCCGAATCCATCCAGCACTTCTTGAGATATCTTGCCACGGACAAACAAACAAATAAAACTAAAAACAATACCTCCGCCTTAGCGAAGGCGGGGGCAATAATAATAATAATCTTTTCTACTATAAGCACAAGGCCTGGGCTTTTGTGGGGAGGGGGATAGTCAATCACATTGGCCTCAGTACTTGACTGGTACTTAATTTATCGATTCCGAAATGATGAAAATCGGAATTTGAACTTAGAACGTAGCGGCAGACGAAATATCACTAAGCATTTCGCCTGGCGTGCTAATGATTCAGTCAACTCACCGCCTTAATAATAATGATAATAATAATAATAATGCGTGTGCGTGTGTGCGTGTGTGAGTGTGTGTTCGTTTTTTATGTCGAATTATAATAAAAGTTTTACATTTAAACTGAATGATTACTCAATACCTTTTGTAGATACATACCTTCTATAAGGTGAGCACAAGGGTGTACTACGCCGCAATATATATATATATATATATATATATATATATATATATATGTGTGTGTGTGTGTGTGTGTGTGTATGTGTGTGTGTGTGTGTGTGTGTATATATATATATATATATATATATATATATATGACCCTACAAAGACGTAACAGAGGGCATTAAAACGTTCAGACAGATAGACGATACAAAGGCGGACAATAGAAACAACAATTAGAAGGACAGGCAAGAAAAAGACGGGTCATATATTTAGTGGTGGGGAGTCGAGTGGAAGCTTAATTTTGAGGAGAGGGGAACATTTGTTCTCAATATTTTTAATAACCCGAAATTTGAATTTTTCTAGTGTAATTAATTTTTTTTAATTTTCATCCCTATAAGAAATATGGTAAAGACTGTATCAATTGTTTTTACTACATTGGAACTAGTGAATAAATGTTGGGGTATTGTGATTTTACGGGAGTTACATTACTTAATAAAAAAAAAAAATTCACAGAAATATTAAACATTCTCTGCCTCTTTTCCTGACCAGTGGCCGATACCTTTGTGGCTCTTAACACAACCAGTTACCAAATGCCTAAAATCTCGTAAAAAGAAATAGAAACAAATTGAGATACGTGCTTTTCCAAAATGGTCACTGTTATTACAAGGGAGATAATTCTTTCTGTATATTATTTGGCGGAATTAGAAATATATGTTTGAAATTAAGAAATTACTATGAAAAAGATGTATAGAATATACATATTTTTATTTTTTATTTGTTTGTTTATTTCCTTAGTAATTCTTAAAATTTCTTTGCAGTTATCATGTATAATACCATTTAATTCTTTTTAGAAATCGTCAGCATGATGTAACCAGTAACTTATTTAATGAAGCATTTTATAAAATGGTATACTTCGTTAACGATAAAAATAATTACAGTCTGGAGGAAATTCAAGGAATTATTTTTCTTCTATTTCTTCTTCAAATGTGTTAGTAATTTAGCGATCAACAGAAAAGAAGTAAAGTTCTTAGTTTTTATATGCAGGATAGCTAGTTTGTCTATTTTAATTTATTCGTAAGTCGAGTCATCCTAATTCATTGGATTGATGCATTATTTTTTTAATATCATGTCATTAAGAATGAAATGTCCGACTTGGAACTGAACATTTATTTTACTTTATCTCAACAAAAAGCCAATGCAGTTAATCAAAGTATGCACCTAAATTATCAACACAGTTTTGCCATTTTATCGGTAGCTTATTTATGCTGGCAGCGAAGAATTCTGGAGAGCAAGAGGTGATGAAATCACAAAAGACTGTTTTTGCACCTTCAGATTTGAAGTTTTTTTCTTGTAAAATGTCTAATTCTTAGAAAACGTGATAGTCAGTTGGGGTAAGGTCTGGTGAATATGGTGGGTAACAGAGTACTTCCAAGGTCAGTTCCTATAACTTGAGTAGCGTTCTATATGCAACACGTGGTCGAGCATTGTCTTACAAGAGAATTGGCCTGTCTCTATTGACCAATCTCGGTTGTTTAATTGCAAGTTCACTTACCATTTCATCCAGTTGGTTGATGTATACATCCACTGTAATTAACTTACCAGGTCTCATGAAGCTGTAGTGGATGACACCAGCGCTGGACCACCAAAAAGACACCATTAGCTTTTTTTATGAATATTCTTTTTTGGATTGTGTTTTGGCACCTCGTCTCTATCCAACCACCGTGTAGAACGCATGCTATTATTGAAAAGAATCCATTTTTCATCACAAGTAACAATACGATGCAAAAATGGTTCACTTTTATGCCGTGACAGCAAAGAACAGCAAGTTTCAAGACGACGTGTCATTTGATGCTCACGCGTAGTTTGAGATGTATCCGCTTCCGCTACAGTTTCCAGCTCATCATTATCCACCTTGGTCTCAGGTCTACCACGGGGTTGATTTTCAAGAGTAAAGTCACCAGACCGGAACGTCTCAAACCATCGACGTACAGTGCGTTCATTCGCCACATCTCTCTCTCTCTCTCTCTCTCTATCTCTCTCTCTCTCTCTCTCTCTCTCTCTCTCTCTCTCTCTCTCTCTCTCTCTCTCTCTCTCTCTCTGGTATGTTGAGCAAGTGTGTCGTTACGTTCTGGTTCCAATTTTTTTTGTTTTCTTTTTATATATATATACATATAGCGGGGTACGTACACTTTTTGGCCTCCTGTATGTAAGTATATATATAAATATATATAAATTCTGTACGACTCTTTTACTCTTTCTTTTAGCCCCCTTCACACTTTCTTCGTCCTTTCCACTTTCCTTTTTCATGCTCCCCCTCTCTCACATTTCTTGGTTTTTCCCTTCATTCTCACTTTCCCTCCTCTTTTACCTCACTTTGTCTCTTTCCTTTCTTTTTCTCTCTTTCCCGTCCTTCCCTAATTCTTCAATCCCTGGAACTCGACTGAGGATAGGAAGCTCCAAATGACCTGTCCTTGTTTTTTCCTGTCTTTTTTTT
>NC_142932.1:94562231-94582231 GCF_046866305.1 Octopus bimaculoides | reverse complement strand
AAGCTGGTGTCTTTGTGCTTAAAACAAAAACAAATGTCATTAAGTTGTCGCTTCAATTTAGGAATAACATTTCGAAAAATCTGTCACAGAGAATATATTGAAGATACTACAGTAATGTTGCGTAAGACTCTGAAGAATTTGGTAGAATGATTCTCCCAAGGTACAACGATAATTTAGATGTTAACTCCCAGGTTGAGAGAGTAATATACTTTACTGATAGTCTGTTACATTCTCCAGGTAGTTATGTCTCGTATGATACATACCTGTTTGTAATCTCCTCAGTTGCAAGTTTGCCAAGAGCATAAATACAACTCACTAGTGCTCACATGATGAATGAATCTAGCTCATCAGAAATCAACACATCCGATAGAGAATAGGATTATGCATCTTAAAGATTTTGTTTACGTGTGATCATTCTATACATATTTATGAACATATAAATAAACAATATTGTACCTCAGGGTATAGGGTAAGAAGTATATTTTTCTCATTTTAATGTAGATCTTACTGCTTTGTGCAGTCTTACAGAGTGATTTAATTCGTAATACTGAAGGCAAATAACAGTTTGGTCACCTGGATCCACTATATTTTGTAAATAATGTTGTTACAATTTTCAAATTGTTTAGTTTTAAGATTTTTTAAATCGGTTTATTTAACACTATGAATCTGAATATACTTCCCCATAAATTAGCAATTCAGAATTGAGAGTGTCTTTTATAAATCTTATTTATAACTTAATCATTTTGTATATTTTTTTTAATAAATACAATGTTCGAACATTATTTTGTATGTATTTTATATGATGTAAGAGATAATAAACTTCAGCAGAGTTTGAAGCAATATTCAGAAGAGTCAAAATTAGAAAAACTAAAGTGTCTAGTTCGGCTCTCTACCGACTGAGTACTTTTGAGGAAACCAAACGAACAATCCAAAGAAAAACGACATCCTTGCTACAACCATTCCATCTTTTCAGACATCGTTTATAAATACCTCTTAAATTATCTCATGTTTTTTCCCACCTCAAAGACGGTAGAGTGTGATCTGAAAGGTGTTTGGCTGCTATTTCTAATAGAACCATCAATTTCTCTTTTAGACCAGATAGAGGCAGATATTCCCTCGTTGGCTTGGTTTTTTGAAGCCTTAGTACGCACTGCTAATCTTGCCATGGAGACGACTCTTCAGCCTATGTTGCTAGTATAGAGAAAGAACTGTTTGCTATTCTGATCAGTCAGCACCTGTTAGACACATCATCTTTCCCCATTCCTGAATGACACCGATTTTCAAAATACTTTTGCTCCTTTCTCACTTCTGAACCCAACCGTTAGCTAACAATCAACTTCTCTTCCCACATAGTGTCACCTAACCACTGCCTAATTGACGCTACAAACTCAAAATTATCCGACTATAAAGCCGTTCTTGTCCTAAGAGCTTCCTGATACTTGAAGTTGAATAACTAGTCCAAGCACCATCATTTCTATGCTTCCGGCAAAAACTGTTCTTCATTTCTGACTCATGCGAGAAAGCAAAACAGTTCAGCGATAACATCCTTGTAGTTATGTCTATGTACTCCAAATTCACCACTCCCTACACTCAAGCTGGAATGAACAAAGACCATTGTCTCCAACTGTAGGAAGTTAGTCTTCATCTGCAGATGGAGTTCCCTTCATTACTATTGTATCACAGAACAAGCATCTGAAAGTAAAGAATACTTTGGAGCATCACACGCCCTGCAAATGTTCTTTCAAGTTACAATCGGCCTGAACAATGACGACACAAAGTAGTATTCGATAGATAAAGTCACCATATCTCCAACTTAATTTTCCCCATTTTAACATTACCCAAAGTCTCCTACTACATTTCACCTAACTCACCGTCATGTGATCAGTTTCAGATGATCCTAACACAAGGTAACGATCATGAGAATATTTTCCTATTATTCTCGATGTTCTTCCTGGCGATCACTTATCCTCACCAAACTCTTCACTCTATTTCTCTCTCCCTCTCTCTTTGTCTCTCTTTTTCACTATTTCTTTCCTTTTCTCTTTCTTTCTTTCTCTCTCTCTCTTTCTCTCTCTCTCTCACTCTCTCTCTCTCTCTCTCTCTCTCTCTCTCTCTCTCTCTCTCTCTCTCTCTCTCTCACTCTCTCTCTGCAGATAACAATCACAACCAATAAAAACACAACCGTGTGACCTAATCTTAAGAAGAGTAACTTCTCTAACTCTATCAACTACCCCTCACTTCCATAATTTCAAAGATAATGAAAGCAATTACAAACCATTTCATCATTTATCCCTTTGAATTTCTCTTCTTGCGGAATGATTTGCAGCAGGATGAGTTTATCGGATATTTTTTTTACCCTGCATCACTTTTGAGCACTTTAGTAATGGCTCTGTTGCTGACAACAAGCAAAGCCTTCTTTCATGTTTAGTGAGACAATTTTCCAGTTAAATTTCATACCAAAGCATCTTTATCTTTGCAATGTTCATTTACTGGAGTTCCTTACAAGCTATCAATCAGCAGTACGTATCTCGTGTTTAATATCGTCTTCGATTATTTTCTTCTCTTCATTGGTTCCCATCTCGCTCTTCTAAAACACCTACTCCAGAGCAGAGTCAGTTGGCTCAATATCCATATCATTTCCAAACCATCCTTGACTAGTAAGATTAACATATGATTGTTGATCACCGTGATCATGAAAGAAGATCTGACTTGAATTGCTTCCATGAATAGAGATCTAATAAAATTCTTCCTTGGGGACATGGCAGCTTATCCAATAATACAAAAACATTGCTGTTCTATATCTGAAGGAAACTATCACACTATGCATTCAATCTACAAAAACAGTACATTATTAAACCGACAGTACCGTTATGAATGCTCTGCCTTACAATATTTAATGATTTTTCATGGCAACCTCACATATATAGCGTTGGCAGAATTGCTACTCAAAAACTAAACTTGCTTTTCTCGAACATTAAATTTTCATTTTTTATCATTTGTTGATCATCAATAAATTTCAAGTTAAGTTCCACAAGACACCAGCTTTGCTGCACATATAAATATGCTATCTGGCTAACTGAACGAGAATCATACATCTGTTATTACCTCCTGCTTTTTCTGTTTCTACAACTATTCTGGTGAACTAGCAATGTGCGTAACACATTTGAACTGGTCCACATAATACATTTACTTTTCAACATATCTACGCCACCTCTATCCTAAAATATGCACCTAGAACTTAATTAAATTCTTCGTCAGTAACCCATCAGTCCTCTTGAATTCTTTCGCACCCCACATTTTTCTCACAAGTATCACCTTCGTGAAATTCTAAATGAGCATCAACCTCATCAACCTAACAAGACTGGGTAAACTTTCGAAGTTCATAGGTTCCCTTTTCTACTATAACTAGAAAATTTTTGTTTTAATGGCGTGAGCTCGCTTATGCACCTGTGTGCGTTCGTGCGTGCGTGCGTGCGTGCGTGCGTGCGTGCGTGCGTGCGTGCGTGCGTGCGTGCGTGCGTGCGTGCGTGCGTGCGTGCGCGCTCATGCAAGCGTGTGTGCAGATGTATGTATGTGTGTGTATCTTGCATTTTTTAACTGATAGTCATTATATTTGGTCGTTATCCTTATAGTCTTTCACTATTTCCTCGTGACCAGTTCACAGACCTTTTATATGTGTGTGTGTGTATGTATGTATATGTATATATGTGTGTGTGTGTGTGTGTGTGTGTGTGTGTGTGTATGTGTGTGTGTGTGTGTAGATAGATAGATAGATAGATAGATAGATAGATAGATAGATAGATAGAAACTCGCACATATACACGCGCATGCACACACACAGAAATAATGAAATATATAGGGAACGAGTGAAAAAAAAAGAGTGGGAGCAAAATGGAAGGGATGAGAAAAACGAAAAATGTTTGCTTTTACGAGGATGTTAATTGTAAATTGTTGATATGGAACTTTCACGAATCTATTTGTGTATGACAAAAAATACATCCATATTCCGTTTTTTAGCATTCGTGGGCAGGGTTTTTTTTTCTCTGCTTTATATTTATATATTATCTAAATGTATTTGACACCTTTCAGTGTCCGGAACAAATATATAAGTAAAAACATATCAACTGATAACAATTCAAATATTGTTAAACCGTTGTGGAACTTACACAAAACATATCTAGTTCCAACGGAGTGCAATCAATGCGAATGTCATTAGTGGCTGTACTGTTTCCCACGGGAGAAGAGATATCGATAATTTTATGTTGACATCATCTGAACTAAACCTGTCGGCTGTCGGCTGAAGCAAAATACACGGAATCGACATCGTCATCACCGTGTCTAACAGCCTGTTGAGCTTTAAAAAATGGATTCCCTTAAGTACCAAAGCATATGCGTTCGCTCCCAATAGGTGCTTTCATGTAAGAAAGAAAGAAAGAAAGAAAGAAAGAAAGAAAGAAAGAAAGAAAGAAAGAAAGAAAGGAAAGAAAGAAGGAAAGAAATCTAAAGTTACTATCTATACTAACTAGATTTCGCTGTTTGCTTCATTGACACACTTATCGCCGTCTACTCATGTTATCAGTGCTTCTCGGTGACACAACAATGCATTTAAGTTGTCTTGTATTTTAATGTAAATTAAATTTAGTATAGAAAATAAATTTTATAATCTTTATTGAAGTGGGTAGATTTCAATTATTATTCCTGATTTTGATGTTAAAGCGCCTGACATTGTACCATGCAATATTTTGTTACGGTATTATGTTCAGAGTTTCAAATCCTACTAAGTTTGTTCCATATAGCAGGAATCGTGTTGTATCATTTTCCTGGTCTATTATCTTCCGACTTTGCACTTACTCTCCCCACTATCACATCTTAGGATTGACTCAGGGTGCGATCGAAACTCTGAGTGATAAGCTCGTATATATATATATATATATATATATATATATATATATATATGGGAGAATATACAAATAATAACAACAGACGAGGACAGGTGGTGTAAATAACAAAAGTATATATTAGTATGACGCTCGGGAATACGGAAAGTCTTTGACGTTTCGAGCTACGCTCTTCAACAGAAAGAATACGGAGACAAGGAGAAAAACACGGAGAAAAAAATTGAATAGTGTTCAGTCAACGGTCAATATATATATATATATATATATATGCATATACAAATACAAACAAATATTAGACGTAAGTATATGTAAATGTTTATCGATACTATAATAAAGAAAATTGCTTATTAATTAGTTTAGAAATGCAAATTTTACTTCAAAAAGCAATTACTAAAATTTATAGAGTGTAGAAAATTCTTTAAAATTTAAATTTGATACATTTTCTTTTTTTTTTTATCAAAATGTGGTTTTAAAGTGTTTTGTTATTGAAGATTTCAGCTACAGAAAAGTAATTTTAATTCACTGCGAGATAGTAATGGCTTCCCACTTGGTGTCTTTTCTTTTCTCCCCACCTCTCTCTCTCTCTCTCTCTCTCTCTCTATATATATATATATATATATCTCTCTCTCTCTCTCTCTCTCTCTCTCTCTCTCTCTCTTACTTTCTTACACCATGACGTTACATTCTACAGACAAGCCAGAAAAAACATTTCTCTGAATCATAAGTCTAGCCCAGCTTCAGCCACTTTACGTTAATTTCAGTATCCTCTCATGTTTGTTAGGTGCTGTTCAAGAAATGGAAAGCTTCCGATAGTTAATTCCTTTGCTAAAATCACAGTTCGTGTTATCGTAATTCATATGATGAACGGAAATTTAAAAAATACCATTTTCCATCTTTGTACATCAGTAATTGTGTGTCTATATAGGTAATTAATGCTAAAATGTACAAATATGTACATCGACGGAAAAGTAAGGCAGAGCAAATAATAAGTTATACAATTACATGTGTTTGAACCTGCAGTAAGATTTTCAGTATGATTTTGTTCAAGTATACATTAGGTGTGCATTCCAGTTCACTGTCATGCAAAGTCACGAAATCTCTTTATATGTATATTAGAATTAAACACAATACCCGCTTTCTTCATAAAGTCAATTTTTGCTTTTGAGCGCTTGCTATAACTGTAAATTTACTAAGCTAGTGCTATTGGACGAGTAAGAGACAAAGGTACTGTGAATAAAGATAGAGTGACCCATGAATACTACACCAGACTAAGGAAAATATGGCTGTCTGAACTCTCCTCTTACAACAAGACAATATCCCACAATGCTGGCTCCAACATTTGGGGTATTTTACTGGTCTGTAGAAGAAATTCATTCTATAGACATTAAAACTCGCAAGATTCTAACATCAACTGGAAATCTCCACAAAAATAGTGATGTTGACAGGCTCTACCTAAGAAGAGATAAAGGAGGTAGAAGCTTCAGATCAGTGCAGACAGCCTCCGAATGTCGCATAGTCTCTCTCAGGCAGAACTTGCTAAACAACAGCATCAAAAATAGATACATTAACTTAGTGCTGAAAAGTGAAGAAAACAATATCTTACGTGTTGGAAGTGAGCTCCTCATGATATACTCTCTTCCTGATGGTCTCCCATACAACCTCTAATCAGCCGACTAGCATACCTCAAAGAAGATCAGGAGGCGAAACGCTCAGCATACCAAAAGAAAAGGCCATGCATGGGTGTGTTTTCTAAAGACTTGGAGAAAGTAGTAACGCTGACATGAAGCGAAGCCTCTCTTGAACTTGTGACCGATACATTACATCACACTTCTAAGGCTATGCATTTGCAATCCAAGAACAGGAGACTGCTTCTAAATATTTAATCAACAAAAGAGACAGTGAAGCCATCGGAGTTCCAAAATGCAACAGTAAATGCAGATTTTATCATAGCAGTTGCCCTAAAATGTCATCAAGGTACTATCTCCCTATGCAACATGACACTGTCGCAAAAACAATATACAATGCCTTCAGGAAAAAGGACTGTCTTGGAATAAATATAAAGAATCCCCCTGTTATTGAATACGTACACAAATATCAGCATAAGGAATACTGGTGGAAAATTCCCATCAAAACATCTGTCAAGTGTAAACATAACAGGCCGGATATTGTTGTTTGAGACAGATAAGAAAAAGTACATATCGTGATAAAGGTCAGCTGTCCTGTTGATGTGAATATCTCTTTGAAAATCAAAGAGAAAGAAGATAACTATGAACAACTGCTTCGAAACCTCCAGTTTCAATATCCGGATTACAAATTTACTTTTATACCAATAATAATTGGAGCACTTGGTTTTGTAAGTAAATGTATAACTGATAGCCTGGATAATCTGGAATTTTCAGAAAATGAAATCAACCGACTGATTCGCACATTACAAACACAATCTGTAAGCAGAACAGTAAAACTATGCAAGCCTTTTCTCAGGTTTAAAATTTGACATTGTTTTTGTCATCTACATTCCAAAGATGGAGCTTTATATATCTTTGTTGGAAACCAGGTCCTTTTTCAGAGGAAGAACTTAAATGATTAAAAACACAAAAGACATACGTACATGTGGGGGGGGGGGGTATGGTCGCAGCATATCAAAACATACACTTAGAATGATATTTTGTATTCCCGTTGGAGATATGTACTTTCACTGGGAGTGACATCGTATGGCTAGGAGTTAACAACAGCATTATCAGGTACATATCGTAAAAGCTATGGGAAAAATGTACCTATATCGATTTTACTGCCACTAAAAACAAAAATCTTTCGTCGAGAGTATAAAACGGAATTCTGTGCATTTGTTTTGATATGCAATGAGAAGGACTGTAATCACCAGTTTTGTAGATACATTAATTATATACATACATAAATATATATTTATGTAATACATAAATTATGTATGCACACACACACGCACGCACACATGCACACACACACACACACACACACACACACACACACACACACACACACACACACACACATGATGGCAGTTTCTTCGCAGTCGAAGGAAGACCATGCATTATACTCTCAACATTTACGGGCTCACATATGACTTCTGACCGTGAAGTCAGACGCACAGATAGAAATTGTTTGAAAAAAACGTGTTTTTGCTATTTTGTTTGTTTGTTTGTTTTTTAATATTGATTATCCTAGAATAAAATTTGCATTGGAGCTGCAGGAAATGGGATGAATATCATTCCACCGGTAGTTAATTAATAGAAATTTGGTGAAGTTGAAGGCCCTCGATTTTTGGCAATACTATTGCCGAACGACAGGAAATTCATTCTATGCAATGACGTCAGCGGATATAATGGCGAGTGACTTCCTCTCTCATTATTATTTATTTTTTGTGTCTCGCATGAAAGGGCATATATGCTTTTTAATGCACACTTCACCACAGATGTATAACCCTAATCGGTGAGATACAAAAATTTATTCATCATATAATGTGCTTATTTCTTCACAACTTAAAGGTATAACTTTTACTATGTAAACGAATCACATTCACCCAGTCATTAGCTTACTTGAGAGTATCAGATTGCCCTGAAGAGAAATTAATTAGTAATGTACTTTTGTCCATGGTATCCTCCGGAAATATTTCCATTTTCTGTGAAATATTGCTTGATAGAATGTTTTGGTTAAATCTAATAAGAAATTCTTTCCATTTTGTTAAAGTAAGAATTTTTATTTTAGTAGATACAAGGTCTCAATTTCATTTTTGAGGAAATGAAATGTGAAGGAAGTGGACTTCCCAAGACTATCAACTGCTTACCGAAATGAAATTACATCAACTAAGAATTGAATTTAGGCTAAAGATTCAGTTTGATGTCAGCTTATCTCTTGCTCTGTGACAAAAGCCTATTTGGTATTGAAGCATCATTTTGTAGATATATGTGTGTGTGTGTGTGTAGGTGTGCGTGTGTATTTGTGGAGGCGCAATGGCCCAGTGGTTAGGGCAGCGGACTCGCGGTCATAGGATCGCGGTTTCGATTCCCAGACTGGGCGTTGTGAGTGTTTATTGAGCGAAAGCACCTAAAGCTCCACGAGGCTCTGGCAGGGGATGGTGGCGAACCCTGCTGTACTCTTTCACCACAACTTTCTCTCACTCTTTCTTCCTGTTTCTGTTGTGCCTGTAATTCAAAGGGTCAACCTTGTCACACTGTGTCACACTGAATATCCCCGAGAACTACGTTAAGGGTACACGTGTCTGTAGAGTGCTCAGTCACTTTCACGTTAATTTCACGAGCAGGCTGTTCCGTTGATCGGATCAACTGGAACCCTCGACGTCGTAAGCGACGGAGTGCCAACAACATGTGTGTATTTATACTGTATCCGTCTATCTATCTATGTATTTATCTATCTGTCTCTGTCTCTCTTTCTCTCTCTTTCAGACAGACGGACAGACAGGCAGATAGATAGATAGATAGATAGATAGATAGATAGATAGATAGATAGATAGATAGATAGATAGATAGATAGATAGATAGATAGATAGACTTGATTATGCAAGATACATTATATTCATTTTGAAGGGTAATGGAACTGTGTATCATTCTCATTAACCGTTTAATCAGAGAATTTCAGTCGCTACTTTCATATCAAAATTTTTGCATCTACAAACTGGAAACTAAATTTAAACTTAAATAAAATTTTAACAGTATTAATCCTTGGTCATACATGCTTTCACTTATCTTAGGATATTGATTTTTGTAATATATGTTTCATGAACGAGTTAATAGCCGAATGCCCAGCATTTTCTTCTAAAAACATAATGCCATTCTCACAGGATGTAAATCTCGAAGACAAGCTTTAGGAAAACATCTGTTAACTTGTCCAGGAATATCTACAAACGATATAGCTTCAGACTACGCCCGTACATCAAACCTTCGTATCCCGAGATTTACTAGAGAGTATAATTCATATGTTTTTTTGGTGCCGGTTTATCTACAGATCTAGAGCTACAAATATACCGTACACTCAAATATGCAGCCATTTAATGTAGGCATTTCACTGTGACAGTCTGCATATAAAGCCTTTCCTCATTGTGCAATCTTATTCTGTATGCCCCTAGCGATTGACAGTTGTCACACTAGAAGCAGTGAAAGTAGAATTGGTCAGAGTGCAATAGTTGCTGTTTCTCTGCAGTTGCTTCTTTATCTTTCGTGGTGGGCATCCCGTCACAGTGTCTGAATCAATGGTTATTGTTGCTACTTTCATTTGTGTATGTGTTCGTGTGTGTGTGTGTGTGTGTGTGTGTGTGTGTGTGTGTGTGTGTGTGTGTGTGTGTGTGTGTGTGTGTGTGTGTGTGTGCGTGCGCTTCAACTGTTTGGTTCAGACGTGTATTTACTTTATATACATATGAGTTGAAAACTTTCTTCTAGCATTCCACTTAATATCTATGTTCCATGCTGGCATGGATTGGAGAGTTATTAATGTAGAAATATGGTATCGTAGCTACTAACAGTTGAGGGTTGCGTAGTCTAGACGGAGTTTTTAGATTTCATTATTCTCTTTAACCCGGGCAACGCCGGGTATTTCTGCTAGTTTACTATAAATCTTGCTTGCATTTTTTACTGTAACTTCTTTGATTGATGTGAATGTTGTGAAATTGTTATAAATCCTAATATTTTTGCCTTGGGTGTGCATGCCTTTGTATTTGTGCGTGCGCTATGTCTTGTATTGAGTATGAGGCTCGAATGTGTTTGTTGTTCTTTAATATTGCTAGTACGAAGCGACGCAAGGAGTTTAATAGAAGTGTATTATTTTGGAGCTTGGATTCTGTGTGACTGGTGTAAAGATGTAGAAATAAAGTAATTATGCACCTATATCCGGAGTAGTGAGAGGCTCATTTCTGATTAAGGCACAAAGCCAGAAATTTTAAGCAGTGGATGAGAGAGATTAGCCGATACCATCGACCCAGGGCATCTACTTCCAGGTTAAAGGCAAGTTTTTCAAGCTTTGTTCTCAGTATTTTTGTCATTGTTCCGATGGTTCCAATAATAACCGGTAGTATCATGACCTTGTTAACTTCTTTGTCTCAGCACTTGAGGATTTCAAACTTCAAGGCGGTATAATACTCTACTTTTTCCCCTTCCTTTTTTTACTCTAGTGTCATATAAGCTTACTACGTCTATTACAGCAGATAATTACGTTTGTCGATGATTACAATAAACTGTCTGTTGTTTTCTATTCATTTTTCAGATCGTATAGGAAAGTTCTACAACAACCTTACTTGAAAGTTTTCGATTAAATTTAGATCTCTATCCAACAGAATGGATATAGTTATTTTCTATGCATGCAAAACGATATTTCTTTCGAAAATTTCAAATTTTCTACCAAAACAGCTATAAAAACAAGCTCCTTTGCAAGACAAGGTTCCATGGGTAAATTTCCATGGAAGACAAATACAGGAATCTAAGTGATGCAGAAAACACATCAACAAAAAGAACGGGAGAGCTCTGCGATAACTATTATATACCGGCATTTGTCCATTAAAACCTAAGAAGGAAAATTGTCTGAGAGGAATATGAATCGATATAGACAAGCACTATGGTTGTGTGAGTTTGAGATTCCTCATGGAATCTTCGGTTCAGAAGCATTTTATTGTCTCATATAAATGCATTTTTTGGCCACCAGAATTAGATGTTTGGTGAGTTGTGTTATGCGCTGTAACAGAAAGACCGAACACTTTGTATTAAAAGATATCGAAAAGAAATTGGTCCAGATTTGTGTTGGAGATCCTGATCCTGATGAAATCAGAAACCTTGGACAAGATTCTTGACCTTACTGGATTACTGAACAGGGCACAGCTGCGTGTCGTGGTAGAAGGCAGAAGATCTTGATACCATACATGCGTAAGCAACACCTACTTGAAGATCCTCTACCTACAACAGCTATGAGGAGCAGAAAGAAGGCTCGCACTGTTGTCAACATCACAACCACAGCAATAACTACATCACCAACAACAGCAACTATTATACCAACACCAGAAGTACTAGCAGTAACAGAAGTACTACTACCAACTAATATAACAGCAACAGTAGTAGCAACATCAGTATTGATAATAGCAGTAATCACAGCAGTGACAACGATTTCAGGAGTAGCAACCCCAACAGCAAAAGCAGCAGTGGAATGTAATAGAGACCTGTAGTGCAGTTCATGAAACAGTAATGTCGCAGCCAACACCACTAAAAGCAAAGGGGGCCCTCACTCATCTACGAGTCCATCAACACAGTGAAACAATCATTCACACAATTATACATCAAACTCTTCCTCTTGACACAGACTTGGGGAATATAGAAACTCCCTCGAGCGACGAGGACAAGACAAAGCCATTGCAAAAAAAAAATCGAAAAGAAGGCCTTTCCACGTTAAAAACCAAAATGCAAAAAAGAAAGGTAGAAAACCTCTTTTAAAACCATTCGCCAACATCAACACCAAAACAATAACAGAATAACCAATACTCCTAAATACGACCACAACCACGACTATGCAAGAAAACACGAAGACAAAAGCAAATACAGGACTAACAACATCAATAGCTACAACTAAAATGCAATCAAACACACAATTCGAACTTCTCCGAATGAATTTTGCTGTTGTTCGAAAGAGAAACAGCCATTTGGTGCAGGTTACAGAAAAAAAGCGTTCTCACAAAAGGGGAACATTTCGACGAACGCTTGTCAATAACTGCCTAAGAGCGACTGTTTATTCAAACTGACACAAACACATATATGGAACTTTAAAACATTTCTTCCTTAACCAACAAGAGCTGAGTGCTTTTCTGATAGACATGGTTACTTTTAGAATGAATAATATAAATGTACATATCCTGGAGTCGACTTGGAAAGGAGGCTGCTTACTCAACGACCTCGTGTTACTAGACATTTGTGAGACAAAAACCTCTGAAGCACACGGACAATGTCCATTTTCGAGAAAAACGAGATGTACTCATTTCGTGGTCTGCCGAGGTCGGGCAGCAGGGTGGCAGTGTAATTCCAGAAATTTTGGATCCTGAGAAAAGGTTATCTCTCTGGACGCAGACAGTAAGTCTGTGGTCCTGGACGGGAAAGGTAGTGAAGATGATCATTCAGACTGATGGCTGCCTTTGCCCCGACAAAGTCTAATTTCCTCAAAGAAACCAGGTTTCCTTGGAACGTCCTGATCTCTAGTACGAGCGGACGAATGGAACTATATCTTAGACGAAAAGCAGGATTGTATAGCGCTATCGCATAAAATGGGTTCAAAAGCCGAGGGAATCTATTCAGAAATTCCCCACTGTCTGAACGGAACAGACTGAATTTCTCAAGTGTTCCATGGTGGACAGAGAGCAATCACAGCATGTCATCCGGTGCTGGAGGGCCCTGTAAAGGGTAATTAAATCGGAATCGATAGAGTTTAGCAATGAGTTAGCGATAAAGAGACATAGACTGTAGGGGGAGTTAGCTGGCACTCTAGAAATGGCGATTAAAGTCATTGCAACTGAGGTACTAGCAGTGAGAATGGTTTAAAGAATTTCTTCAATGTGATGTACAATATGGTACCGCTGTAGGTTAAGCCTGTAAGGCGGAGAACGTCAACTGATGAGAGCACATGCCCTTAATGTTCAGGCGGATCATGGACCATTAGTGTTTCTCGATTAGCCTGATATAGGGGGAGTACTTTACCATTATCCTTTATTATTTGTATACCATTTATACAATTGATTCTCAAACAGGAAACACTTGTGTCCCAGGCGGGGCGGAATTTCAAATCTGGGGGTAGGAATTTTTGCCAAGGGTGGAACTAACGTGGCGTTTTAGTCATAGGAAGAAATCCAAACTAGAAATAAAACGTACACTGTGTGTGTGTGTGTGTGTGTGTGTGTGTGTGTGTGTGTGTGTGTGTGTGTGTGTGTGTGTGTGTGTGTGTGTGTGTGTGTGTGTGTGTGCGAGCGCGCGAACGCGAGTGCGACAGAATACCAATATATACAGAGCTATAAAGGCGATCACGAATTAATAGCTAAATAAATAGCTGCTGCTCCAGACTTGATCTCGTTTCAGATTATTTAATTATTGAAAATTTGGAGAGCGTGCCGATGGTAATATTATCTTCGGGTGGCATTTGCTTACTATGGCTCTAAAATGTTTCCAGCGACTGGTGGTCTGGACATGACGGTAGACATAAAGGCCAATATTGACCGAGTGTACGAAGCTGGAATTGACAGTATCTGAAGTATATTCTGGGACAAAACTGGAAAATAAGCTTCATATCTCTAAGCTTGTCATTTTTCAACAAAGTTTCGCTATTGTTGTCAATTGTGAACTAACTGAGACAGTTAAAAATAATCGTTTGATACAAATCAATGAACATTTGCAAAACTTTAACATTTACTTTCCAGATTTTGATGACAATAATCATGTGCTTCCGGCCATCTCGACTATACGATGACTGATTTCCTTCGTCCAACTGAATTACCTACTACTGAATTAATGTGTAAGTGACTGAATTTTCCACAGAGCGTTAAATTTGATGTAATTCGCAGTCAGAATCAGCTTGTGACAATGTGTGACAAGGTTGGACCTATCAAACTACTAGTACAATCTACCTAACAGGCTTCTGTGTAGTTTCCGTGCAAGTTTGATTCATAAGGTATGGGTCGATTCGAAACTATAGAAAAATTATATATTCCTAAGATTCCACGCTATGGGAACCCAAGACCTCATAGATGCGAAATGGATGTCTTAACCATCCCGCCATATAGCGTCTATTTCCAACATTAGATCAAATGAAAACTGGTATTTCATAAACTGTTTCAGTAACTACCGCTGTAAAGGATAAACGAGTGAAAAAATTCCTGTATAGTAATTCAAATAAGGAGAGATATTAGGGAAATCTAGGATCGTAAAGAGAGAATGTGTGGTCTGAAACTCGGGGAATCTCTATTGTGTGCTATTATATTTTCAATTTTTATGTTCCTCATTCGATTATTTATGTAAATCCCTACTCCATGCATATCACTGTAATTGCCACCACCATCCCTCGCCTATCACTCTGATGGTAAATGAAACAAATCATTATCATCATTATTATTATTATTATTTATTGTTTTTGCACAGCTTCTAACGCTGGAGATGTACTACAGTGTCAGCTGTTCACTACCAGTGAACTAAGGTAACCCCCCTTATTTTTCGAGCACCATTAGGAGTATTCGAGCGGTCCCAAGCAGTGATGATTTTTGCAAGTACTCCACCCTTGTTGTAGCCCCTATTTGTCCCATGTACTGTTATTGTTGTTGTTGTTGTTGCTGTTGAATGAGGGAGCCGTGCATACCATCAAAGTGACACTGGGGTAAAGTATATGAAGCCCATTATACCCATCATGACTACCCGTCCGATAAGGGTACAGCAGGCATGTGCATCACAACCATATGTGCGCGATATGGTGTTCTCATATCAAGATAAACAGCGCATGACCTTGCAAGTGGGACTCAGAATTATCTTCAGGTTGAGTAGCCCATCACGCCCAAAAGGTCCCTGAATAAGGCTTGTTTAAGGATGTTGAACAAAGCACCCATGTTTCCAGAGGTGAATTACTCAGACCCCAAAGAATTCCTCTCAACACATGGCTATGATGTTCCCCTACTACTTATGCTCGTGATCAGAGGTGCACATATCGTCAGCCACCAAGGGACATGCTCAACTGTTGAATGCCAAACAACTGACAAGCAAATCTGTGGTATTGAGCAGAATATTTGCTGTAACCCAACTTTTATACCAAGACAAAACGTGTACATAACACTTCCAGTCAGTTAAGATCAGAAGCCATGAGATCCAGTGCCTTGTACTGCATCTGGGCATTTATTATTATTATTATTATTATTATTATTACAGAAGCAAAAAAGAAGATTGCCATTGTTATCAAGTGAACGATATTTCGGCATCTAGTGTACCTTCCACAGATTCAAAAAAATAAACTTGTCAATTTACTTCATTTTTGGTAGTATTTTATAGGATTGAAGTAACTCTTCCAGTAGGTATACAGAAGCAAAAAAAAGAAGAGTGCCATTGTTATCAAGTAAACGATATTTCGGCCTCTAGCATGCCTTCTGCAGGTTCAAAAAATAAACTCGTCAATCTGCTGGAGGAGTTACCAAATCCTATAGAATATTACCAAAAATGAAGTACGTTGACAAGTTTATTTTTTGAACCTGTGGAAGGAACACTAGATGCCGAAATATCGTTCACTTGATAACAATGGTACTCTTCTTTTTTTTTTGCTTCTGTATTATTATTATTATTATTATTATTATTGTTGTTGTTGTTGTTGTTGTTGTTGTTGTTGTTGTTGTTGTTGTTGTTGTTGTTATTATTGTCTTTGCACAGCTTCTTATAGCCAAGCACTTATAGCCCGTCTCTTCTATCTGCTTCATAACCTCCACTGACGGTATCATTAGCCCATCCATACATTTGATTTTGCCTCTCTTCAATACTAACGCACCACACTTTCTCAGTCCGAACTCCATTCTGATATCAGCACTGAAGGTATACACTGTATCAACGAGGGAACTGACTTGGGCTTCATCTTTACCATAAAGTTTGAAGTCATCCATGAATAACAAATGGTTGACTTTTTGTTGGCGGCTTTTGAATACATACCCAGCTTTTGCTTTCCTCAGAATCAGTGTCAGTGGTATCAAGCAGAGTACAAAGATCAGTGGGGACAGGCAGTCCCCTTGGAAGATGCCCCTCCTAATTTCTTCAGTCCCTAAACTTCTTCCGTATGCTGTCAGGTCCGTTCTCCAATTCGCCATACTTTTTCCAAGCAATCGCTCAAAATTCGATGCAATCCCAAACAGGTTCATACACAACATAATCCAATAATGTGAGATCATATCGTACACCTTACGATAGTCGATCCATGACATGGCTAAGTTACTTTTCCTCCTCTTGCAGTCTCTGAGTACAGTTTTATCTATCAGGAGTTGATCCTTGGTACTTCTGCACTTGTGGCAGGACTCTATTTTTTTCTAGATGTTCGTACATTGACTCTGCGAGTATTCCAATCAATAACTTCCACATAAGTGGCAAAGAGGATATCGGCCTGTAATTGTCTACCGTATTGCCTTTTTCGATGTTTTTCAGGCACAGCACTGTCCTACCCAATGTCAACCACTCTGGTGTTGCTTGGTCGGCATTTAACAAGGTGTTGACTTTACGCAGCTATTCATGCATGGCATTCACTAAATCTTTTGATCCAGTAGCCTTGAACTCTATCTGGTCCCGAGGCCTCCACTACTACTTTCAGGCCCTTTCTTTCAATATTATACTTCCTTTTCAGCACCCTGTATTTTTGTTTGCTTTTAAGCTCCCCTTTCTCTTTTCGGTCTAACACAGAGATTTTCTTCGAGAGCATGTCTAACCCTGCTTGGATTCTTCTTTTCCACCATGGATCTTTTCTTTTGTCACTCCCATTATGTTTCTTTTTCTTGACATCGACACCCACATTTTCTGCTACAACAATACTTGCTACCTTGATCAAATTATTTGTTTCTGTGGTGTTTGTTCTGATGCATTTCAGAATTTCACGGACATTTTTCGTTTCTTGGTTCAATTTCCATCGATCAACCTTTTTAAGGTTGCAAATAATGTCGCTATCGTTCTCCTGTAGTCTTACCTCTATTCTGTCGTAGATTGCTTTTTGTTCATCTGTCATGTCGCTATTAGTTTTATTGTCTTCCTTCAGATCATCTATATGTCTATCATCAAGTAAGCTACCACTGCTCCTTTCCTGTGCTATGAGATTACGTATTAATTCTTGGGTTTTATTCCATCCAGTCAATTTTGAGCGCAGCACCAACCTCAATCTTCGGTAATACTTCATAATCAGTTGCTTTTACATTTCGTTTTCCATTATCTTGTGCACTCTAGTACACCAAGGTATTTGTATCTTTCTGTTTCAATTTGATTAATCAAGTCTCTATTCGGTAATTCAATTCCTGCTAGGGACTGTAGCTTGCCTCTTTTTAAGTAGATTACTCCGCACTTCTTGAGTTCAAATTCCATTATTATTATTATTATTATTATTATTATTATTATTATTATTATTATTATTATTATTAGACAAGACGAAGAGTGCGATGCGATTGTAATAGAGATATTTTATTGGCTGGACGATATTTCGACAGCAAGCCTGTCTTTGTTGTGTTCAAAATAAAAAGTGATAAACATTCAAAATTATAAAAATTCGAATCTAAAGTATGAACGAGAGCAGCCAGTATCCACACGTTGATGGAATGACATCATCAGTCTTTATGTTACAATTTTATAACAGTTGAAAAGAAAAAGACAGAAAAAAAGCGGAAAGAAAAAAGAAAAGGAAAAAGAAGAATATTTAATCAAACAGTTTTGTATAAATTTGATGATATTCTCCTGTCATCTTATTCATTCCTCCAGGGCGTGATGCTAATAAACCACAAACGTATTTCTCCTCATGCATTTTGAGAAGTGAAAGTGAAGTAGATTCAGAATATTTTCTGAGAATATGCACTTTCAAGTTTTTTTTCAAAATTGCAGCCGTTTGAAGCAAAATGTTAAGCAAATTCTGTCGAACTGCTGTTATTGTGCCTGTTGTTATATCTTTGCCCATTAAATCTTTTCTCTAATTGTTCTGTTGTACAACCGACATAAATTAAGTTGTGTTTCGTGCATTTTGCCGCGAACACCAAATGGGAATCAAGCACTGCCCACATCCTAAAACCCTATCAATTTAAATGTCTGTGTTGTATTACATGAAGATATTTCGCTACTGCCCCTGTCACTTGCCCTCCTCAAGTTTTCAGTCACACTGTAACATCTCTTATCCTTCACTCGCCCTAAGACGCTGGATGTATCTGGGTGAGTGATTGTAACAAACATGCAGATTAAAAGTAAATAATTATTATTATTATTATTATTATTATTATTATTATTATTATTATTATTATGACGACGATGATAGCAGTAGCACCAGCAGCAGCAACAACAACAACAGTAGCAGCAACAGCTGCAGCAACAATAATAATAAATATAGAAATAATAGGTCGAATTTTGTATTAGAAGCAGCTCTATAATGTAAACATTATCAATATCGCATACTTAATGTATGTGTTATTAAACGTTACAAAGCTGCAGTATTTCATCTGAAGGAGATCTCTTTAAAGACGTATAGCGTTAAAAAAACACAACATACTTCGAAACTAGGTGAAACGAAACCGCCTCGGAAGTGAACGAGAACGACAAACAGCGATATTTTGCAGTTATTTCGACTCATGAGTGCCACATACTGCCACTTCCGAAATGAGTCGCAACAACCAGCCAGAAGTGTGTATACAAATAGCGTAAAATCTATTTATTGATGTGAAAAAGTGTCGCGCAAGTAAAACAAAATTCGGTAGCTGTCGCTCTCGTTCACTTCCGAGCGATTTCGTTTCACCTATTCTTTAAAGAGATCTCCTTTAGAGGAAGGAAATACTGTAGCTTTTTAGCGTTTAATAACAAACATACATTAAGTATGTGATACTGATAATGTTTACATTATTGAGATACATCTAACACAAAATTCGAAGTTTGTTTTACTTGTGCGACGCTTTTGTATATCTATATATAACTTATATTTTATTTGTATGCGCGCTTCTGGCTGGCTGTTGCAATTCGTTTCAGAAGTGGTGAAATATGTGACACTGATGAACGGAAATAACTACAAAATATCGTTGACTGTCGCTCTCGTTCACTTCTGGATGATTTCGTTTCGCCTAGTTTTGAAGTATGCTGTGTTAACATTATACGTCTTTAAGTGACCTCCTTATGACGAAACACCGCATCTCTGTAGCGTTTAGCAAGACACATTTAGTATGTTATATTGATGATGATGACGACGACGACGGCGACGACGACGCCGACGGCGACGACGACGACGACCACGGTGATGATAATGATGATGATCTTCTTGCCACGAGAGTGATGGGGAGATTACTAAGTGATGGGGAGATTACAAACAATAAATAGGGCTATTTTTCAACTATGCACACACATGCAG
>NC_142932.1:94207231-94274731 GCF_046866305.1 Octopus bimaculoides | reverse complement strand
TTTTAAAATATGTAGCTGAGTGTGGTTGACCTGTTTTGATTTCTATGTGATTAAAAGAAATACATTACTTTTCCTCCTTTTTTTTTGCCGTATTTTTTTTATTGTTTTTGCTTGAGATACTGGTTCCAGTGATTTGATTTGGTTGACATTAAGTTTAATTTGAATATTTTCTTTTCTTTTTATTTATTTATTTAGAAATTAAAAAAAAATATATTAACATGCAGAAAAAAATAGAGACAAAGAAAAGAGAACATTTGATTTCTTTACAGAAGAAAGCTTAAAAGGCAAAATTTTGAAATCATTTTGGGTAGAAAGAGATCAGGGTATTATGGGATTTCATTAGAATAATGAATTCAGTCTTAAATTTTTTAACAAATCCTTTAAAAAATAAAGGTATGTTAAACATCAAACTTACAAACGAGAGTAAAACTTTTTTCTTTGATGTTGTTAAAACTTTTTACACACCACTTAAACAAAAGTCAGATACAGGTATAAGTATTTTAATAGCAAATTGCTACCAAATTTGGTTAATTCTTTATAGATGGAGGTTTTCACTGAATTCTTTTAAATTTATTGATGCTGTCTTTGTTTATGTAAACTTAGATATTTATTATTTAAAGAGTTCTTTTCAAAAGCATTACATTATTTAACTTCTTGGGCAATGGAGTTTGTGCAATGAGCCTGATTACATTCTTTAGGATGTGATATTTAACTGATTGTTTTATATTTCTTCTTAGTTCAATCCCATAAGAAATAAATTTACCTTTGATCTCATACATATTGATAAAATATATAGCAGTAATTATACTGGGGTTCAGTGGCAAGACCATTTTTTTTCTGTAGAGCTTTCTCTTAAATTTAAGATGGAAGCTTTAAATCTTCCATGTTTCTTTCAAAATAATTGGTTGTTTATAACCAAGAAGATCTTTTTATTTTAAAAACACCCGGTTCTTGTTTTTGATACATTCTATACATTTATTTACAACTTCACATTAAGAAGGACTAGAACAAAAATCCATAATAACAATAATGCTATACTATCTTCATTCAATATAATGTTGCTTATCATTATTTATTAAGAAAGGGATATATGTGCTGCTACTGTTGTGTTCCTTTAAGGATGCAGTTTGGAAGGGATGTTGAGTACTAATGGAAATGCAACTTTGTAATGGTTTCAAATTTATAAATAAATGCAGTTGTTGTCTCACTCAGTGCTATTGCTGACACTGCCCTCAGCTTAACTTTACTTCTTGGTCTATTGTAGATGGTAAGATATAAATTTGTTGTAGAGACAAGAGCCTTAAGGTGAATACTCTGTAGTTTTTTTTTTTTCTTCTTGTTTCTGTATTTAAATCACTGCGGTGAATGCAGCTTTACTTTCCTGTGGATAAAATGAGTACTAGAAATGTTATCAGAGATAAATTTTGGTATACCTATTGACTGCAGTTATCAAAAGTGGAGCCTTCATGTTTCCTTTGAGTAGAAGAAAGAAATAAAAAAATAGTAGTTATTTAAATGATCTTTATTAAATGCAAAAAAAAAAATATATTAATTGCTTTTTGTAGAAATGTGCTTGCAAAGCTTAAATAATTTAAATTGTACTTTAGTATTAATTGCTTTGTTTTAACAATATAATCATGTAGTGATGAATTTAATCACTTAATATGTTTGTCCCAAAGACAAGAGATTGTTGTGTAAGGCTCACAAATGTTACTTTTATTTTTTACTTAAATTTCTATTGTTTTGTTATATAGTGTCATTACTGACTTCTCTTTCTTACTAGAAACTCAACTTCTTTTAATACATTCCAGTTCTTCATAATTTTGTACATAAAAAAGTATTTGTTCAAATACCAACAGATGAACATATACCACTACTGTCCCAGCTATCATGTTCAAATACTGTAATCCTTAATGGATTCTAGTCATTACCATCAACTATTCTGGCTTGAAGAGATTACCTCTGAATATATTTTTTAATGATTTACATTAGATTTTCTATGCTGGTACAAGATAAATTTTCCAACAATTTTAGTTGTGAAATATATAGCTAACATTTTTATAGTTAAATATTCTAAAAAATTAACTATTCAGCCTTACAACTGAATTATGCTTGTGGGTAGGTAGTTTACAATATTCTCACAAGAGCTTGAATTCGTGAAATTTTCATAATAATCAGGTGCCTGGTTACATACTCATGGTATCGCTTTACTCTGAACTTTTGAAATTTCCTTTCTTCAAGGGAAATCTATCTCAAATTTTGCATACAATTGGTAGTGTGGCATGCTACTCAAGGCACATAATACTCTGACCCTTTCAATTATTACCCAACTATTTTCCCACTTTTATCCTAAATAATGAAGGTAAGTACTAATCAACATCGTTTTAAATATCTTAAATCACTTAATTTCTTTAACACTTACCATTTTATTTTATGGAAGCAATGTAATGCCCCAGTAATTTGGTAAAGATAAATTTATTAACCATAGTATTAGTGAAACCTTTAAAAAATTCTTTTATATTTTAAATGTTATATTTCTAACCATTTATTTCTTCATGTGTTGGGGATATCCACCTGTTCTGTACTTGAACAATGTTTGGTAGTCACATGGCATATTAAAACTTTACCCTTTGCTATTCTCTTCCCATTAACAATCTGCTTTCTGTCACTTCCAATTCTTCTTTCAACATGAAAAAAAAAAAGATGCCTTTAAAGTGACATTTACAATCCAGGATGAATTCTCTTCAAGGATTTTTCCTAAAATATTCATTGACTCAAAATTATTTAATACTTATTTCCATAAACTCTAAGCATTTACCTCCTTAAAAGTTACATTTTTCACCCAAGTATAATGGACGTCTTTATATCAGGGAAAGTATCTCTTTCAGTTATCATTACTTTAGATTATTTGTAGAAATAAAATTATTTCATTTAATTTGGTAGCCTCACTTTGTTTACACAACTAAGTTTATTTTTTTCATTTTTTAACACTTATTTTGTTTCTGTTTCTCTGAACTTTTTTTATATTCTCAATTTATATTAGCCCTAAAACTATATCACTTAAAATTCTTAATTGATTCACAAATTTCTAGCAACTGCTAACTATTTACTCTTCAGATATAAATGTCCTCCTTCAGAAATTGGTCACCCTTCTTTTCCAGAATTATAGCAGTTATGTATATGTATGGGGATTATATATATGTATATATATATATATATATATATATATATATATATATATATACACACACACACACACACACACACACACACACACACACACACACACACGCACATGTACACACATACTGAAAAAAAATTTACTTTAATAAATTGGGTTTAATCTATTTCACTGTTGAAATCAAACTGGAAATATTTTATAATTTTGAATTTATTTATAAGAGTAGTTTTAAATTTTGCAGATTGCTTTAAGAACATCTAGTTATATTTAGTTAAACTCACATAAAATATTCTATATTGTAAGGTATAAGCTATATATTTTCCTTTACTAATGCAATATAATGTGTATACTGTGGTGCATTTATGGTGTTTTTTTTTTTTTAAATAGATTTCAGTTTATTTATTTGTTAGGTAGACATGACTTAGATCCCGAAATTGAAGTAACAAAGATAATTAGTAAAAGTAATTTATGGTAATTGTTTCAGCTTTTTTTCCCCATTTTCTTAAGATTAACTTTTTTTTTGAATTTAGATATAAATGACTGAAATACAAAATATATCACCAAATTCTCAACTACATTAGATTTATAGATTAGTAATAACACCAGAGCAATTTATAATACTTTCTGTTTTTATTAACCATGCAGCTATTTTGATATATTCTGACTGTTAATACTGTTAATCATTTTTCATTATGAAATTTCCACTCCCGAAGTGGTTGGCGTTAGGAAGGCATCCAGCTGTAGAAACTCTGCCAAATTAGATTGGAGCCTTGTGTTGCCATCCGGTTTCACCAGTCCTCAGTCAAATCGTCCAACCCATGCTAGCATGGAAAGCGGACGTTAAACGATGATGATGATGATGATTAGTGTGCATAATTTATGTTTCAGTTTTTAGTTCAAACTATACATTTTTTAAATTAACTAATTTGTGACATGGAAAAGAAACTCTGAAAAAAGAAAAGGTTAGGTCTGTTTGATTAAAATAGAGATCAAAGGTAATTATTTTTGAAATTCTGGCTACATGATACAAGTATTAGTTAGCTATACAGAACTTTTTTTGATAGATCTACTTCTTCATCATATTTAGCATTAAAATAAAGAAATGCTAAGGTGGCCTAATATCTCCAGAACCTTAAAATCTTTTTACATTACCTACATGTCAACTTCATAGAAACAATATCAGCACAGAGCAACCTTGAATTCAATAAGTAAAATATAAGAATTTGATATTGATTTGAATATTATCTTTTGTAAATAATATATACTTTCCACATTATTTGCATTAATTTAAATCAGAATTGATTTGGTACTCTTACATGTGAAGTATGTCATATTAACTGCAGTTTCAATCAGTGTGATTTATAAAGTGTATGAATGCTTCTGGCATAAAACAAAAAATTATTGGGGAACTGTAACCCCCTTGTATCACAGACATGTAATCTTTGACTAATTTAATCCTCATTGAAGCCATTTCCTAATACTGGGAGACAGCAATTGTTCTTGGCATTTTTAAAAAAATATATATGTCATTTTTAGAATCACTAAAAGTTTCCATTATTTTGCTAAAACGTGATCTTTTATTCTTTTTTTTTTTATTCTTCATGTTTGCCAGTTGATGGCATTTTATTTTAAGTATTCTTCACTTGCTTCGTAACAAAGAACCTCTTCTCAGAATTTAGCAAAACTGAACTGTTGTCACTGTTACAACAGTCACTATCATTTCAGTATTGAAAAAGAAATCAATAATAACTGTAATAAAAACTTGTCACAAGATCCCTCTCTCCAATTTTAGTCAGTATCTTGCCTCAAAACATTAGGTAAAATGTAGCCTGAGTGTTGAAGCTTTAGAGATGAAAACTAATAGCCTCTATTGGTTCACTTGACTGTGATGTTTGTAATGTAGGACTGTCTGCCTCTCTAATCAGACACCATCTGACTTAGCATGTTGGCAAAAGTTGAAATATTTCAGCTGTTAATATCGTATGAAATAAACGAGAATATTTATTAACATATTAATTGTTAGACTTCCGAGTTTATTTTTGTGAAACATTTTCTCCTTTTTTTTGATATACAAGCATACATATTTTCTTACTGTTTTCTTTCATTATCTTTTTATACTCATATAAGCTTAGACATTTTCAAGAATATTTCACTAATGGTGGCTATCATTTCTACATTTTCTCCTTTTATGTACTGTCTAGCTCAGAGGCAGGAAATTTTTAATATTGAAATGCTGCATTAAAATCACATTGGGTTATAGTCTGCAAATTCATAGCGTAGCACAGTGTCACATTTCAATATAAATACATGTTCACTAAATTTAAATAAAATTTAGAGCCCAAAGTGTGTCAAATCACACACAAACTAATAATACTTTAGGAAAATAACAGATGAGTTTGTAGAAATAAAAGCAATAATAGATTATATATTATTTTCCTCTTATTTAATAAATGCTAACAAAAAAAAATCTTGATGGACCTTGTTGGAAAAATAATGCAATAGTTATTACATAATACAATTTGAAAATACAGGGTTAATACATCGTTGAAATACATTGTCAATGTAATTGATCTTAATTTGTAACATCAATTAAGGTAAAGCTTATATGGATGTGTTTTTGAACGTGTGTATTAATAAGTTTATTAGATGTAGAGATGGGTTACAGACAATGTTTATGAATATTTTAGTGTTTTACAAAGTTGAATGAAGTGTGTAGTACATGTTATAATATTATTTTGTTTGTGGAGTCCAATAATGTATTATAGAAATAATATATTTTATTTTTCAATTAAATAATACATTGTAGAATCATATCATGTCATTTTTAGAACACTGTATGCTAGTGGATCTTGGGATAGAAGTAGTAGACTTGAAAATTAATGTACATGTTTTCCAAAATGATCAAAATAGATATCCCCAAAGATTTCTTATTCTGTTTAACATGTGCCATGATTAAAGTTGAAAGAGAATCAGTTCTGTTCTCTACAGAGAATGTTAAATAATATGCTTATCATGGCTGCCAGAGAAAGTAAGATGAGGACTGAATAAATGGTCAACTTGTCTGGTGTTAGATGAATGATTTAAGAGAGAATTAATGTGGTTACTAATTATTTTTCTTAACTATCATACTGTTTAAGCAAACTACTGTTTGAATGCTTTTCTCTCTGCTCTGTTTGTATATAATATAGAATCAGGATTTGAACTAGAAATAATAAACTTATTTTTTTTATTCAGTTTTTTGAAAGTATTTTTAAAATTAATTTTTAGCTTGTTAGTTTGAGGTGCATAGAGTTCTTTGCTTAAGGGTGTAATATAATAGCAACTTTTTGAAAACGTCTACTTTTTTTTTATATACATTGTTGACTATGTAAACTGAATACTAAGAGTTAAATGTTAATGAAATGATCATTTTTATTTGACATTAGAGAAAGGAGCAGTTGGTCAAATTCAGTCATATTAATTTTTTGATAAGAGCAAATAAGTTCCAGAAGGAATTTTAGTAGAAATAAGGAAGAATGAAAGTTATAGTAGGAGTATACAGTATCCTAACTGTAGAAGAGAGTGATTACAAACTGGAATATCAGTGGAAGTGTTCCTATTAACCCTGCATCAGATTATTTATCTAGAAATGATATTATCTACTTGGTGTGTCAAGAATATGAAGAAGACACCAGCAATAATTACTTCATTTTTGGACAGAAAAATTTTACATATATATCACAATCATTTGATTCTGTATTCTATGCTGGCATGGATTAGTTTGACAAGATCTGACAAGCCCCTGTCCTGTGTTGAACTCCAATGTCAACTTTGGCTTGATTTCTGTGGCTGGATGTACTTCCTAACTTCAACCACTTTACAGTGTGTACTGGGTGCTTGTTTTGTATTTGGGAGACTAACTATGGAAAGCTTCGAGGGATTGGAGCCTGGTGTAGCCATCCGGTTGCACCAGTCCTCAGTCAAATCGTCCAACCCATGCTAGCATGGAAAGCGGACGTTAAACGATGATGATGATGATGAAGTACTAGCAATATGGTTCAAGTGCATTTCAAAGGGCTGTTTAAGCCATACTTGTTCATTAACATCATTTGATCACTGTCTCCAGTGATCTAAAGTTGTTAATTAGTAAGCATGATTTATTACATGACACAAGGCCATGCATTTGTTGAGGAATGTTAACAGAATTAATTCCAGTGCACTTATATTTTACTGATCTTGTAAAAATGAAAGTCAAAGTTGGTCTTGGCAATAAGTAACCTCTGAACTTGAACAGACAAGACTAAATATCATTAAGATTTAGTCTAAGACCCTACTATTTCTGCTGTGCCACTGCTTTGATATAAACAGTAATAATTGTTCCTAATAGGCATAAGGTCAGATGCTTGGACCAACCTCAGTATTTCACTGATACTTCGTATTATCAACTGGAAGGAAAGAGGTAAAAATGATCTTGCTGGGATTTTAACTTAAAACTTAAAGAGCTGGAACAGATATCCCAAGGAGTTTCTTCTGATACTCTTTAATAATGATTACTTAAGCACAAGGTACCAAATTTGGGTGAAAAGTACAATTGTTTATATCAACTTCACTACTTGACATGTACTTTTCACTTCCAGAAGGATGAAAGGCAAAGTTCATCTTGGCAGGATGGCTCTAATAATAATTATTAATTATTATTGTTAATAATAATAATAATACTAATAATATTTTCTACTAAAAGCACAAGACCTGAAGTTTGGGGGAAGGGGGTCTAGTCAATTACAAAGACCCCAGTGTTTTACTGATACTTATTTCATTGGCCCCAAAAGGATTAAAGGCAAAGCCAACCTTGGCGGAATTTGAACTCAAAACATAAAGATGGATGAAATGCTGCTAAGCATTTTGCCTGGTGTGCTCATGATTCTGCCTGCTCGCTGCCTTAATAATAATAATAATAGTAATAATAATAATAATAATCCTTTATACTATAGGTACAAGGCCTGAAATTTGGAGGAAGAGGCCAGTCGATTAGATCAACCTCAATACACAACTGGTACTTAATTTATCAACTCCAAAAGCATGAAAGGCAAAGTCAACCTTGGCAGAATTTGAACTCAAAATGTAAAGACAGATAAAATGTTGCTAAGCATTTTGCCCAGGGTGCTAACAATTCTGCCAGCTTGCTGCCATAATAATAATAATAATAATAAAAGCCAGAAAATTAGGGAGATGGGTTAATTGATTAAATTAAGTACTTGAGTAATACTTTAAGAAAGACAAATTTTTTCCCAGTGGGATTTTAACTCAGAATATAAAGAATCAGAGCAAATACTGATGTCCAAATGATTCAGTTTATTCACTCTTCAGTAATAATAACTTTGTGTATTTGTAACACTCTTTGATTGATTTTTCCGATGAACTAATCCAGTGTTATGCTATCATCCATCAGATTTTACCAGCTCTCTTATTTACATTGGAGGGATAGTGATGTTTTATTTTTTATACACAGGACATAAACTGATGGGATATAAACTCACTAAACTCACAATATTTCAGTCAAGGTTGATAACTCCACTCAGACATTGTGATTTCTCATATTAGTTATGATTATAGCCTAACTGAGACAGAACATTAACTGTCAAAACTGTGATTTAAAAAAACAAACTAGACAGTGATGATTCATATTGCCTTAAACATTGAGACACTTTTATGCCAAATAGTTCACTGAGTTAAAAAAAAAAAACTAAACAAAACAAAAAAACCCTGTTATATCCAATTTTTTATTGGATTGGTTTGGAGGAAGGAGCTGTGCCTATGACCTACACAGACTCTCAAGCCCAAAGTGATCTGTACGATTGAAGTTTGTCTCGAGCAAGAAAACATGTGCAGGGATGGAATTACAAATGGCAGGGTTCTGAAGAAGGACTGAGTGTAGTGATTAGTGTTGATGTGGGTAACAACTGCATAGAGATGGCACAAGGCCCTCCAGCTCCCAGGAACAGACCAATGTAGTAATGCAGAAAATAGAAGGCAGAGAGAGTTAGGCTGCAATTATTACTAATATTGAGAAATCATAATGCTTGAGTGGAGCTATCAGCCTTGACTGAAATATGGTGAGTTTAAATCCCATCACTTCGACTACAATGTCTGTGTAAAACAAAACATCACTAACCCTCCAACTTAAGTAAGAGAGCTGGTAAAATTTGCTGGACGATAGCACAACATTGGATTATTTCATAGGAAAAGTCAATCAAGGAGTATTAGAAATACACATAGTTATTATTACTGAACAGTAAATAAACTGAATCATTTGTACATCAGTATTTTCTCTGGTTCTTTAAGTTCTGATTTAAAATCCCACTGGGGTGAAGTTTGCATATCTGTGTGTGTGGACTAGAGGTTGGAATGTGTTGCTCTCTAGATATGAGGTCAGTTATCCATTGTAGGTTTCACTTGAGATATGTAGAGTTAGTAGATGTAGGGGATTGAAGTATTTTCCAGTTCTTAAGAGGAAAGCTAGCCTTTGTAATGCAGTCTTTACCTTGCATTTGTTAGACAAGATCTTCAGTGATGATGTGGCCTAACATTTTTTGAACTTGAGAGTTAATTTATTGTAAGGAGTTTAAAAAATTACACATTTTGTCCTTTTAAGAGAAAGAATACAAAGACCAGTACTACAGTCGTGGAAAAGTACCGTGGAGGGATGTATGTGTGGGAAGAGAGGCAGGAAAGGACAGTATGAGTAGTGTGTGAGAGATACGGTCTAGGAGGAAATAAAGCGAATGGGACGGGGTGGTAAAAGTTTCTGGCAAAAACCAGGTCATTTGAAATGGTAGGGAAGTGGTGTAGGCCAGGTCAAGTTAGATAAGTGTGAAGGTAAAAGGTTGGACGGAAGAACAATTGCAAAATAAAACAGACATACGATATCAGATGAGGAAAAGGAAAAGGGTGCGAAGAAAGTAATTAATGAACTTTGTGAATTGTTATGAATTATAAAACAAACAAATCAATAAATAATGACTCGACGTGTAGAGTGGAGAATAGAGTACTGACTTCGTGAAAATAGTAAATGTGCACTAACTGTAGATGACTTTCAGCAACGTAGTATATGTAGTGAATGTGTGAAAATATGTGAATGCATAAACTGTATGACAAAGTATGCGTACATAAATTAACTCCTCACCACAAGAATTGTTACAAATGCAAACTCAGCTTGCGCATGTTTGTAGAGTACTCAACAGTCTCTATCATAAACGATGCATTCTAGCATCGTTCAACTCACAGAACCTCTTAGAAAAAAACAAAAAAACAAAAAAGACCAGGTGTACACTGATGTACCCACTTCTTTGTAACCATTTTCATCTCATCTGTATCATCAAATCTCTGCCCCTCACTGAAAACTGTCTTTCATTGGACCGCACAGTAAGCATTGAAGGGTGCCAAATCCGGCATGTACGATGGATGAAGAACCACTGGTCAACCCCTATCTGATTATTGCCTGATTTGTTGCCAAAGATATGTCTCCTCGTGCAGTCATGGTAAATATTGAATCGTTTTAAGACTCTTGGTTGGTCTTTTCCTCCTAATGTCCTCTCTAAGTTTTTTGAATGTCGCAGTGTATCGCCCGCTGTTCACAGTACAGTCACGTTCCAGAAAATCAAGGTGAATGACACCATTGTCATCTCACCAAAGCAATCATCATAACTTGTTGTATAATCGCTAGTTCTTGAACTTCTTAGACACTAGAGAAGAAGTGTAACGCTATGCAATAGATAGTCTTCGTTTCCAAATCATAAAGATACACCCATGTTTCATTCCCTGTCACCAGATCGAGTGAAGTAGATGTTTATTTATTGCTTCAAACGCTTCTGGCAAATCAGAGCATACTTCGACCTTTCTCTCCGTCAAACTACCGAGGTACTAACTTTGCACACTTTCTCATATCCAAGGTCTTCCACCATCTTTAATGCATTGTGACCACCAGTCAAGCTGTGCTGCAAGCTCACTGAACGCCTGTACGAATCAATTCGTCCACTCGTTGGCGATTTGTGTTAGTTGTTGCAGTTGATGGTCTCCTACTAAAGGGTTGTCTTCAGTGTTGGTTTCCTCTTCTTTAAACTTCTTCCATCTATGCATATTGCTTTCATCTATGGTGTCATCTCCATGGAGCTGTAGCTCCGTTGCTCTTTTGTCAAGAAATCAATGTTAGTAAGTCGTTTCTGTTTGGAACCCATTATTTGCCTGCAATTAAAACTGGAAGAAAAGTTACTAAAGAGGAAGAGTTACTCTACCAACATGTGCCATTTGAACAACCTGTATCAGTTAATAAAAATAAGTTAGGCTCACATTTACGTTACATTTCGAGGCAACTGTGTGTGTGTGTGTGTGTGTGTGTGTGTGTGTGTGTGTGTACAAAACCAAACGAGCAAAAAAAGATGAAAAAAAATCATAAAAGAATTGAAATTAGTTCTCTGTCTACGAGAACTGCATGTTTGTCGCACAACTGGTTATAAGCACACGTAAATAACTACATCAGCTTGGGTGAACAGTGAAAAGGATGAGATGGCGGACAGAATCAGAGGAAACGGAGGCGTGCATTCAAGTCACCAGGAATAGAAATTTCCATGTTGAGGATAAACCTAAAGAAAAATCTCCGTGTACATTCTAAACGTCCCTTTCTAAGTGAATATTTTCAGCTTATAGTAGAATAAATTTACTTAATCTGAAATCTCTTACTAGTGTAATTAGGAGAGATGCAAGTCAGTCGATAACGTCGAAACAGTGGTCAATTTCTTGAAGGATGGTTCGCTGGTGACATAAAGACCAAAGATACTTTGCCCCACGGAGTAACTGTAGGATCTTTCGAAATACTGCAAGCTCTTCTTCTGGTGATGATTAAAGCTATTGCAATGTTGGAAGCTCTTCGGTATTATTCACAAGTGTGTGAGGGTCACAAGCTTTTTCCCCCTTAGCCTGTACATTTCTCCTGAATGAAGTAGCAATGACTGAATTAGCCTTCGCCTACAGAAGGATTCCATTTGTGGTCTTTTGTCAACCACAACGACCTTGAACTGGTTTCAGCTGCCAAGGCAACCTCCTTGGTGGTTTTCTTCGTTTTTTGGGGGGGTTCCAAATCGATCTGTTGCAGGAAATAGATGTTTTCACTGTTCTGTTCCTTTGAATGAGGTTTAATATGAGCTGTTGGTAGTTCTTTTTCTGACAGTTCTTCACTCGGAATTTTTAGCGTGCAGTCGTCCATTTTTTATTGACTGGAAAAACAGAATGCAGCTTTAAACACCATGGTTGTTGGGCCAAGAACATTAATTTTTCTTTGACTTTGTGTGTTGCGAGAGGAATGATGGAGAGAGGCCTAATTTATGAGGAACATAACTGAAGGGAAATATTTTTGATCGTTCCTAGATGGAACATGTACTGTGAGATGAAGATGAATTCCAATTACTGAAATGCGAACTGCAGACTATCAGTACTCGTGAAATAGTCACGAGTACTATATGATTGCTGGATATTTACATAGAACTGTGAAATGCATAATTTCATTTGAAATTATGTTTTATTCCGAACTGTTTTTTTCTTGAGATACAGTAAAATTCATGCAGGTAGTACTGAATGTATAGTTTTAACAGAGAACATCTTTGAAATCAATATTCTTTATATAACATTTACTTTTTCTAACTTGAGAGTAGTAATCTTTTATTTTATCTTTACGCCAATAAGTGAACTAGTTTATTTCTCTTTGACATGACATTGTGACTGTTTTATTAAAATTATTTAAAAATTGTTGAAAAAAGTATCAAATGCTCTAAACAATCTTTAATTATGAAGTGAAATCACTGTACGACATCTTTCATTTCATATCAAAGTGTAGTTTATTTGGCCTTGGCCCGTCCAATATACATGTACATGTTTATAATCACTTTATTTAAATATTTAATTCATAGTGTCATGTTTTAACGAATAATAAAAATATTTTATCTGTAATTTATATCTATAATATTATGTCTTCGATTTCGTTCTATAGTTATAGAGTATTAGTAACCTTTTTGGAGTTAAAACTTGCCATCTTACGTTTAGCAAACGGCAATTTCTTGCACAAAGGCTCATGCGTTAAATCATTCGGTGTTATTTTATTATTTTAATTTTAAATTTTGCCCTACAAAAATATATACCGTATTTACTTGTGTATAAGTTTCACTATATTACATTCGATCTTAGCTGAAAAGAAACTGTAGTGCGAGGCAAAGCTAAAACTACAAAGGGAAAAAATTTTCAATAGGAACACGGTGAAGCTGTCATACGCAGCATAACATAACCTAAAATATTATATTCATAAACTTAACAATAAGAGGCTGAACCGAGAAGCTAACAACACCAGCGAAAAGATGCAAATTAACATATGCCCATAGATAATAATAACAATAGTAATGGAGATGATTATCATGCCAGTTCATATAATTGCAATATAAGCAATAATATTGACAATAGTAAGAATAGTATAAATAACGATGATAATGTTGAGAATTTTGATAAAGACATTGGGAACAACAATAATAGTGACAACGAAAGCAATAATAATAATAATAATAATAATAATTGCAGAACCATTAAGATAAATAGAAACATAAGAAAAGTTTGTAATGATGAATTCAAAAACAGCATAGTAAGGAAATGCAATTGTTGAAAGAAAGCCGCATGTCCTCTAGGAAATGAGTACCTCCGCAATAACATTGTATACAGATGCACGGTCGGGATTAGAGCAAAGGTCTTTGCATATATAGATGCAACAAATGATTACTTTAAAAAATCATTGGCGTAATCACGTTGCATCACTTCGTAACATCGTCAACAGTACAGCTCGTCCTTGACCAATCTGATTTGGAATCTTAGAAAAAGAGGATAAATTATAATATATCCTGGTCGGTGGTTAGAAATGCATACCAATACAATGCATATTCCAAATTATGCAATTATTGCTCGGAGGAGACACATGTGGAAAGATGAACTTATTATCAGACACTCTGAACTCGTCGCAAAATATAACCATTGGATCAAATATTTCTTTAAGGAATTTGGAGAAAAAAAAATGCTTATTAAACATTCTATTCATTTGTTTATTTAATTATATATATGTATACATTTTTGTTGTGCAATATTCCACCAACTAGTGTGAATATACCTATATATCGGTATTCATGTAGAGTAAAAGTATGTAATGCTTTTATTTGCTTTTAGTTAATTATATGTGCATATGATTTTGGCCGTGCAATATCCCACCAATTGATGCATGCATACATATATCAGTATTTCTGTAGCAGAACGAATATCTAATATATTTAAAACTATGCATGTCCCCTAGGTAACTAATGCAAGACCCGAAATGTCGTGTACAAGTGCACCGTAAATACTAGAGGAGGTCCCTACGTATATATCGGTGCATTGGACGACATTTTCAAAAATAGATACAGAAACCGCATCGCCAGCTTCCTAAAAATCTTTAAACGACACGCAACATCATTGGCCGATTTCATTTGGTGACTCAAGGAAGAGAAAGTAAAATATAGCCTAATCTGGTCAATAACTAGATGCATGAGTCCTTACAACACATTATCCCGGAAATGCCAGCTATATTCCGAGGAATCGCTGTCAATATTGTTGACAAAGAGCGAATTATAAATAGATTTGTAGTAACGCCGTGCGCATGCGTGGAATCTCTTTCTCGGTCGGCCGACCATGAGCATGGACGTGTCAAGCAGTGTCTCCAACATTCCAACTCTGGAGACAGTCTCTACGTGTTTAGCTGTCTCTCTCCATCTTTCGGACTTACGCTCGACAGCTCGCTTACATCTACATACCAAACGTCCAAACAACAATGCTCACACACACAGAAGCTGTAACAACAAGAGCTAAAGATTTATGTATTTACCACCTGAATAAAGTGTTGTTTAAGTTGATAGTCTGGAGTTCAGCGTTCCGTTTAATTTCTAATTTTATATAGGAAAGTCAGGTATACATCTAATGATGTATAACCAACTTTCCTATACTGGTGACCCCCGACGTGATTCGAACACGTAGCCCGCTGAGCTGCAATAACCCACTTTCTATAAAGTGGTGACCCCGACGAAGAAACAAACGCAGCATGGACTCTGGGCTACCAACTTATAACTGGTGAACCCGACTAAAGAACAAATGCGGCCATGGAGACTGAACTACTAACCAGCATCATCGTCATGACCAACACGATTCTACGATTACTACGCCACCAACACCTCCAACCATAGTCAACACGACTTACTACGTATTACCAACATCAACAAGCGCGCTTTCTATCTCGCCTCTGTTAGAGTGGATTTTTCCACTCACGATAAACAGACAAGAATTACAGCCTGCGACTTTCCAATTGTGTACTCAAAGAACTTGGTATAAAACTCTCACGTGTACTGACTTTCTAACTGCTGTGATATCTCACATACATATAGACGGCCTGTTTTTTTATTATGTTCTTATATGTCGCATTCACACTCTCACATACACATACATCTTTTATGCCACACTAAATAACTCTTGTTATTCATTTCATACGGTTGTCTTTTCTATCGTCTCATTACTGGTATTTACGAAATCTATGTTACCGTAGTATAACATAATTACTTGTATATCATCTTTGATATATATTTTGGTGTTCGACCGTGTGACACGTTTAAATAAAAGGAGTCCTCTGTTTTTCCATTCGTCACCATTTCTCCTTTTTGAGTTCGCACGGTCGTTTTTTCATCTTGGGTTAAGAAAATTGTCTTCGAGGTTTTCGCTAATGGTTCGTACAGAGATTTGTCTGTCGACTGTCTGTAAAAGCGCACCTCTTCAAACCATTCATCAACGAACAGCCTTTTCGCCACCAGCTTCGTTCAACCAAGATTACTACCGTGACGACAACAATTACTACTACCAACTACAAGCATTCCCCCCGAGGTCGCCAAGTTTCAACAGATCATTACCACTGTCAACATCATTACCACCACACATACAGAACACAGCTATATTACAGTTCCTGCGCCGACGTCTTCACCATCAATGTACTGTCTACCACAATGTCGTGCGCCAACAACCCCACCACCAGGGACACACCAATCAACTTGTGTAACTTTTATACGAACTGGATTTTTTGTCTCTACAGACACTTTTACTATGTTCTGTGTTTTTTTTTTCTCACACACACACTTGTGCACTCATACATTTTCTTTCCTTTCAGTAAAAACAAACACTCAGACTTTCACATTCCGTGATGCCAGTTCCTGGACAGTAGTCATCACGATTTGTTTTCTCATTGTCTCATTTGTTTTTTACTAGGTGGCATTTACTGCCCATATTGCATGTTTTTCTTTCATTCCTTCACTTTGTACATTGCATGCATGTATCACACGAGTGTACATTTCATTTTTAAAATTTTTCTTTGTGTGTGTTTTGTGCTACATCCTGTGGGTGGTTTTCAGTGGCCATCCTGCCTCAGGCGTTCTAACAGATTACATATTATCGTGCGTTTTCGCACTGGCAAGGGAGCCCTGTAGTAACGCCGTGCGCATGCGTAGTCTCACGCATGCGTGGAATTAAACAAGCAAGCTTTCCCGCTTAATTCTATCTCTTTCTCGGTCGGCCGACCATGAGCATGGACGTGTCAAGCAGTGTCTCCAACATTCCAACTCTGGAGACAGTCTCTTTACGTGTTTAGCTGTCTCTCTCCATCTTTCGGACTTACACTCGACAGCTCGCTTACATCTACATACCAACGTCCTAACAACTATGCTCACACACACAGAAGATGTATATATTTACCACCTGAATAAATGTTGTTTAAGTTGATAGTCCGGAGTTCAGCGTTCCTTTATATATCTATAATTTTATATAGGAAAGTCAGGTATACATCTAATGATGTATAACCAACTTTCCTATAGATTTACTGAACAACTACCCAGATGCATGCATATAGCTAAACACCTGTTTACACAGTACAACGCAACTGCATCTAACCGATACAACCCATAAACCCGACAACTCGGTTTAACCGCCTCACTCAATTGGAAACGCCATGAACTGCAACCATGGAACATATACTAAGGAAGGACCAGATGAGAACGCTACATGTATTTCGGTACATTTGCAAAGGACACTTGCAGAACGCAACAGTAAGTAACTAGGGTATAGCCTTTTCAAAAAACGTAATAGACTGATTAACTAAAGAGACAAATATTTGCTTTATTATGTTCATTATGCTCGGACACAGTTATATTTATATATGTTCATGCATGATACCTTGGAACGCAACCGTGAGTCACTAAAGTATGCAGAGTAAAAGGTATTGGAGCATAGCCTTTATACTAACGTGAGTGGCAAAAATATGCCTTTCTACATCTTTACACCTGTGTGCAGATATGTAACCTTACAATGTAGCTGTATATCAATAATCCTTTCTACTAGAAGCACAAGTCCTCAAATTTGGGGGAAGGGATTAAGTCGATTACATCGACCCCAGTGTGTAACTGGTGCTTATTTAATCCACCCCGAAAGGATGAAAGTCAAAGTCAAAGTCGACCTCGGCAGAATTTGAACTCAGAACGTATTTGTAAACGATCGAGTGACCGCATAAAAGTTCACTCGTATAGCACGAGGTCAACTCTGATTGTACATACCTTTGATTAACGATCATCTCGCATTTGGCGGAGTTGTGAAATAACTAGCTCTCGAACTCTCAAAACTTATGGGAAAGGTAGTGGGGAAACTTTTTGAAAAAGGTTTTTTTCTCAGTCGTTATTCCCGTAGTATTCCCAAACACCTTGGCTGCTATTTCTAGCAAGTCGAGCGAACTGTAAGAAATAGTAGCCGCTTTGTCTCACAACTTTATTGGATTCAAGTCCCAGTTGAAATTATGTATAAGCACTAGCGTTAAATTAAATATTGTATCTTTATCTTTTTCGGTCGCTACACTTTTATTCTTTTCTAAACTAGGCACAAGGCCCGAAATTCTTGGGGAATGAGACAGTCGATTAGATCGATCTCAGTACGCAACTGGTACTTAATTTGTCAACTCCGAAAGGAAGAAAGGAAAAGTCGACATCAGCAGAATTTGAACTCAGAACATAAAGACAGACGAAATGCCGCTAAGCATTTTGCCCGGCGTGCTATCGTTTCTGCCAGCTTGCTGCCTTTCGTTACATTTTTATTAGCTAATAAATGATAACTTCTAAAATGTGTTCATTTGATCTTTTTTTCATTTACGTACTTTTAATAAATTGTACGAAACTTGAGCTATTATGAGAGCCTCTACATATTTAACCGATCTACGAGAAATAGCTGACAATTTTCATTTATCTTGTATACTTCCGAGTCAAAAAAATGACGCATTGGATGATGTAGTCTCACATACCCCTAAAATACGGAATAATCATGGGCAATTAAATATAGCTGAGCTGTGGCTCTGTAACAATAAAAAAGTACGAAACTACAAATATTGGTTGTCAGTCCATTACTGCACGGTTTCCTAGCAATTGCAACACAGCTCGTTCAATGGTTTTCGTAAATACTGTTGTGTACCTACCAGTTTAATTTAGTGTTCTAAAAATTGCGCGTGTATTCACGTTAAAATCCTTTTTATCACAATCATTTTTTAAAAATTGATATATTTTAACAGTAAAAGCACAGATGTCGGCTGGAGATCTTGTAAATAGTCTCGGTAAGCTTGAAAGTAAGCTGAAACAAGTAAAATTTCCAAATTATCGAAGAGCAGACTTCCTTTCAGGAACTTTGGATATCTACCTTGCTGTATACGGTTATGTGTTTTCATCGTTTAATTGTGAATTTAGTAAAGCTATTGCTGAAAGAGGTTTGGAACTTTATGGTAAAACTAACAAACACTTCGTCGACAATCTCTATCGCATAGTGCGAGATGTTTTGTGTTATAAACCTCCCATTACAAAAAATATGTTCTTGATTGATAGAGCCTTTATTGAGATGAAAATGATAATGTGTACACATATTTTGGATTTAGTTCTACAAAAATGTAAAGAGTTCTCGACTGTGACTCGTAGAAGTAGTCGCTGCAAAACACGAATTTTAGCCAACAAATCTAATACAAACGAAGGACCTCGCCTGAGAAATAGTATAAACACCGCTAATGAAGAACCTACTAACCCTGTTAAAGTGTCAAATTCTTCTGCGTCTACTCTATATCGTCTTGATAACAATACACACTTTTATAATCAACAAAATGCCACCAGATCTCACTTACATAAACCTGAACACAATCCAGAAGACACCCAAACTGAAAAAACGGATAAGACCGATTATTCCATTAAACCGCATCTTGGGAAAAAATTGTTCCATGCTTGTTCTGCTTTAGGGATTCCAAAGAACTATCAAATTACTCAGTTTGCATTGCCTCCAAATTCAAAAAGTCGTGTAATTCTTGAAAAACAGAAATCAAACATTGAGAAAATCCCAGTCAGAGTTGAAATAGGACCCTTTCCAAAGAAAGAAAAAACCCAAGAACTTTTTATAACCCAGAATGAAAACTCAAATCATCCATCAAACTGTGTTGAGAAACAGGATGATCACATTTCAAACACTATTCCTAAAGTAGTAAGATGTCCACTAACTAGCACCCTCCAAAATGCTGAAAAGATTTCAAATTCTTCAAAAGAGATTAATCATGATCCCATGATGGAAAACATCTCAGAAACTTTAGTCAAATCTGCAAAGATTCTCCTGGATTTACAACAGAAAAATCTAGAAGGAATGATATCAAATTCTTCTAAAATGTTTGTAGGCAAAGAAAATTCTCCAGTATTATCATCATTAGACACGGAAATCACTCCTGTTGAGCCTCAACAGAATGCAAAAGAAAATTTCACGAAGAACCAAACTTGTTTTCATCCCTCTTCTGTTGAGCTGGGTATTACCTGTAAAAAAGAATTGGATTATTGCCTTGCCAAAATGAATTTGATGGAATGTGCTATTAAGTCCTTAGAATCTAAATTAGAAAATCTGTGATAAACTCCAATTTGATATATTTTTAATTAACAACTATATTGTAATGAAAATATAAGCATTAATACTATGAATTGCAATTATAAATATGTAAATCATTTGTGTATATATAAAGGTATATGTGTGTGTGTGCAGCAGCTTTTAATATGTATGATTTTATATGCTATTCAATATTAATGCATTTATAATAATCAGTTTTATTAAGTTATTATTATTCCTTTTTCAAATTTCATGTATATTAAATTACAATCTTATTACATTCATTAAAAAAAAATAATTACTACATGAAGGATACCTAGCATTGTCCAGGAAATAAAATGCATAGCTGGTGGCTATGTATTTCTTGAATGAAAATAACGGTAATTCTGCCTAGATTTATTACTTCAAATACAATGCTTATTTTATTTGTAAGGTATATATGTGTGTTGTGCAGCAGGTTTTTCGTGTCTTTGCATATCCTCAGTAGTCGCAGCTCATGTCTCACTACATGGCAGTGAGACATGGGCTGTAACTTCTGAGGATATGTGAAAACTTGAAAGAAATGAAACCAGTATGCTAGGCTGGATGGGTAATGTCAGCATGCATATATGACAGGGTGTAAGTGATTTGAGAGAAAAACTGGGTATATGTAGCATCAGATGTAGTGTGCAAGAGACAAGACTGTGCTGGTATGGCTATGTAATATTTATGAATGAAGACAGTTGCATCAAGAGGTGCCAATCTCTAATTGTAGAGGGAATGTAGAAGGGGTAGATCCAGGAAGACTTGCAACAAAATGGTGAGAAAGGATCTACAAATGTTGGGATACACAGAGAGGATGTCGGGACTGCGATTCTTGTCAGTTTGCTATGCTTGAAAAGATATGTCAAGATAAATAAAAGTATGGTTGCCCTTGCATACCTAACCTTGTGGGCTTGTAAGTGCTGGTGCCACATAAAAAGCTATTTTATTATATTCAATGCATTCACTGTGTATTTATTAATAATGAGATATTTGTGGTTTTGGAGTGTTAGCTCCTATTTCTAGCAATTGGTATTCTGATACCCTACTTTATTTATTTGTATATTTTACCTATATATGTTAAACTTGCTGGCAATTCTATTATTATTATTATTAATGGTAATAATACTTTATTTAATTTTATATATATATATATGTATACTAGCAGAGATACTGTTTTTTGAATGAGGATGCGCGTGTGTTGAGATGTTCCTTAATGCGAGTACGCAAAGTTCGAGTTGTGCTGCCTATATAAAACACCTTACATTTGTTGCATTCTATTCAGTATACTACATGTGTCTGCTGGCGCATACCTGTATCACGGATAGGACAGTTAGTTAATGAGCATTGATTGTTGTCTCTAGATAGCTTTTTATTCAGGTATCCGTGCAGAGAGGGGCCGGAGTGTGCTAATTGTATGTCCAGTCCTTCGTTGTGTATGGCTCTACAAATTGCTGTGGTTATGCTTTCATTGAAATGTGGTAATTTCATGAAGCAGGTGTTAGAGAAGGTGCTTTTTGTTTCAGTAAGTTTCTAAAATAATGAAGAATTTAATAAAATAAGTTTTTAATTATTAAGCTGGAGTTCAGAACATTAATTAACATGCAATTTTAATGGAAGGTTTTAATTGAGATACATAAAAAAAGAAGCCTGTATCATAGAACTGGGGTTGTTGCAGGCAGGGTGGTATCAAAAGGGTTAACTTGAAAGAATGCTCTGATACCTCATCACACCATCACTTTTTTTCCAGCTGGGGTAGCTATGTATCTCCTCTACAAGACACCTATACCTGTTCCTTTATCATACTTTAACCTCTCATAAAGCCACTTCCTTCAATACACCCCCACTCAGTTGAGAATCTTGTTTTGCAAGCTACTTGGTGTCCTCACTAGATTCCACACAAAAAAAGCACCTAATGCATTCTAAAGTGATTGACATTAGAAAGGGCATTCAGCAGCAGGAACCACATCAAAATAGACACTGGAGCTTGGCACAGACTTCTACTGGTCCTTGTTGAATTATCCAACCCATACCAGCATGGTAAATGGATGTTAAACAATTATGATAGTGATATATACGATGGGTTTCTTTCAGTTTCTATCTATGGAATCTAGTCACAAGGCTTTTCTTGGCCTAGTAGAAGATACTTACCCAAGGTGCCAAATAGCAGGACTGGACCTAAACTTCTTAGCTACACAGCTATGCCTGCAATTCAGATAATTATTACTTACATGGTTGTCTTTATTTAGTATTGACCTTAAATTGACAAATAATTATTCACTTTACAGTTATTACCACTATCAAACAACCACTAATCATTATTTTGTATTGCATTGTTTTCAAGCTAGTAAATTTGCTTCTTTTAATGTGGTTACTTTTGTTGATTATTATAATAGTCTTACTTTGTGTTTAACCTAGGTTAGTCCTGATTGAGCAGGTCTATGATCAAAGGCATGCCAACTGTGACCATACCATCTTGGTTCTATGTACACAGAATGCAGACCACATTATTTAAAGTGTTTTTTATAAAGGAAATTTGGCAACTATTTCTTGAAGGTTGAATAGCCAAAAAAACCAAAGGTGTTCTTTGTCTACAGCTATGGCGAAAACATTTTCTGCCAAAGAAACTGCAAATTTCATTAGATGTTACTTTTAATAAGAAAAAAAAAAAAAAAAAAAAAAAATACTAGAGAAATTTAATAAAAGACAAAATAAACTAAAAGAACACATTGCTTTCTTAAAATTATCTTTTATTTGATGTACAATTTCAAATATTAGAATGAGACAAGGAAACAAATTTAAAAATAGAAAAAATAAAATTTTTGCCAAGAGAATTTCAGAGACATGGGTTAAAAATTGTCATTATAAAAAGGAGCATTTTATCAGCCTAGTTTATTTGAGCAGTTATTGATTGTCATCAGCTGCTTACTTTGGTAGAATAACTTTGATTGCTTAGAGTGGCATTCCAAATCTTCACTTCCTCTCCTATTGGCCCTTCACGCCTTTTGTCTTGTGGTCGGTCAGTATGTGGGATTCCAAACATAGCTTCACCTAAGTTCTCACTCAGTTCAGCAAGAACAGAAGGTTCATTGTAATGGGTCACAGCTTGAGCCATTGCTCTGGCACGTTTCTCAGGTAAACTACTTTTAAAGATACCAGAGCCAACAAATACACCATCAACTCCAAGTTGCATCAACAAAGAAACATCAGCTGGAGTAGCTGAAATAAACAAAATGTATTTTTCACTGGATTAGTAAATATCACTAACAGTTGATATTACATGGAAGATAACATAAAAAGTTACAAAAAAATAAATATTAGCTGGAGTGATCTTATTCTTGAGTCACTTTGGTTAATTTTACTTCAACAGACCTCAAGTATAGATGTAGCCAAGTAAATACTTGACACCACCATAATTCAAACACTTTAGATATGCAAGATATACAATTCTAATCTGAAGGTGCATGGCTCAATGGTTAGCTCACTGGGCTCACAATCATGAGGTAGCAAGCCTGATTCTCAGACTGGGCTGGGTGTTGTGTTCTTGAGCATGACACTTTATTTCATGTTGCTCCAGTTCACTCAGCTGTAGAAATGAGTTGCAACATCACAGGTGCCAAGCTGTACTGGCCTTTGCTTTGCTTTGGATAACATCGGTGGCATGGAAAGGGGAGGCTGGTATGCATGGACGACTGCTGGTCTTCCATAAAACAACCTTGTCTGGACTTGTGCCTTGGAGGGGAACTTTCTAGGTGTGATCCCATGGTCTTCATGACTAAAGGGGGTCTTTACTTTTACCTTTATCTTACAATCCTAATACAAATGTCCAAGCACTTATCATAATACCTTATATTGTAGGCATACTATAACTTGGTAATTGGGAAATATGTAGAATATGTGAAAAAGAGTAAGATGTTTTGTTTAGTGAGAATTGGCAGCTACATTTAACAAAAAAGGTGACTATATATAACAATACAGACATGTTCAATGTGAGTGTCCATGCCAAATATTTGAGAGGTAGATCCTATAATTAGAACTTATCATAAATCATAACAATGAATAACATATAGAATTGTATGAAAACACTAGACTTACCAATGCCACCAGCAGCAAAATTTACCACTGGAAGTCGACCCATTTCAGCAGTTCTCCGCAACAGTTCTATTGGAACTTGTAGCTTTTTAGCATATTCATAAAGTTCTGTTGAGTCCATAGCTTGAGCAGTTCTAATTTCACGATTGATAGTACGAGCATGTCTTACAGCTTCAGAGACATCACCTGCAAAGCACAAAGAAAAAAGAAAAGTTTTGGAAATAATATCTTAATAATATATACAACGTATTTTGGGTAGTGAGTTGCTAGAAATAGTTGACTGATGAACTTTGTAATATTTAGATGAGAGACAAAATATTGACACTAAGCAAAATCAGAACTTAGAGTAAAGTGTTCTGAATTCAAATCTTGCTGGAGTTAAATAGTATTTGTCCATTTGACTTCTACATCCACTTTGTGTTTAGTGAAAATAAATCAGCACTTATAACTTACCTAAAACATTTTTTCTGCCAACAGAAATATATTGATTTCTTCATCTTCCTGTTTATTTTAAAGAGCTTAATTGAAATCAACTTTTATATCTTAGTCAAGGGAGAAAAAGTATTGCTTATGACCTTATGCAGGACCTCTGAGAATAGTAAAGAAAGGGTGGATGTCTGGTCCAAATGCTTGCAAGAAAGATGGCGTTGCTAAATGAACCCAAGGGCCAGGTTGTGGTGTTAAATAGGACAAAATATTAGGACTACCACCCAACTAAATCTATATCCTTGTGGAATAATTTTTAGCTGTGATTTCAATAGTATACAACAAATGAAAATTAATTCTTCTCCTACATAACATGCTAAAAGTATTGTAAGTCAGCTTCTCAAATTAACTGAGAAAAAAGAGTTCAGTACTTTGTTTGCAATATTTCTATCTGTTAATGTTATATACTAAAAGAAATTGTATTTTATGTATATGAAATATATATAATTATTAAAATAAGATATATATTTGCAAATTGTAAGCCAGTTGATATTGTATTGGTTAACTAAAAAAAATATATTTAGTAATTATTTAAATTAGTTACATAGGAACAAATATATTCTGTAATTAGAATAAATATATTTTTAAAATTAAAAATCAATCAAATACTTTTAGTCAGAGACAACCTGCAGCCTGTGTGACTTTCTGAATGACATGCCTGATGAAATTTTTATAGTAGTGTAGCTCGCTTCTTGAAAAAAAGTTGCCTGTGCCTAGTTTAAAAAGTAGTTCTATAATCTAAGTAGATGTAAAAAACACAAAATATAAGTGTATCATCATCATCTTGTTCACCATTTTTGCAGTACAGCATTATATTCCAAGTATTGCTTAAATTAGAATTTTACATCCTGACACCCTTGCCATCATCAATTACAGAGTGGAGTGGGTGCAGGGTACCAATAAGGTTCTCTTACAAGAAATGGTCCTGTGTTTTGCACAAAACAATTACTATTCTGAAAAATGAACATATCTCGTATATAGGAAAAACAATATAGTAGAAGTTATATAAAGAAGAAAATAGAGTATAATATCTGATGAGTTGTAGTGCACTTGAACATTGTATACAATAAACTTCCTCTTACTATCTTTGCTTCCCAGCCACATGGTTTCAAGTTTAGTTCTACTGCATGACACCTTGGGCAAGTGTCTTCTACAATAGCCAAGGGTTAACAAAAGCCTTGTGAGTAGATTTGGTAAATGGCAATCAGAAGAAGCCCGTTGTATCATCATCATCATCATCGTTTAATGTCCGCTTTCCATGCTAGCATGGGTTAGACGATTTGACTGAGGACATTCAACCATAGAAAATCTGCCCCAATAAATTCCACCTGACCCATACAAGCATGGAAAAGTGGACATTAAATGATGATGATGACAATATCCATCACTTGTTGGCAACAACATTACCAATTGCACAACAAAGCACTTGCCAAATTTTTATTTTCAAATAAGACACAATGAATTATTTTTGTGGTTATATTTCCACAAGATAATTCACGAGCCACTTAATGCCAGCAAAAGAAGCAAGTGATAGATATGTAGCTTGGGTTTCATCAGTAGGCCTGTTGTTGCTTATAATGTCAAATATTAACTTTAGTTTGTATTCAGTAAAAAAGAATTAATATATCAAAAACAAAGTCAAAAATGAAAATAATTAACCCACCTTTCCTTCTACTTCTTGAAATAAAAATAGATTAACTATTATTTGTTCTAGTGTTTTTGAGAAAATTATATGTCTTTTAATAAAAAGAATAAAAATAAAACAAAACAAATTGATATATTAAAACTACTGTACCTGTTCCAGCTTCTCCTTTGGTTCTTATCATAGCAGCACCTTCAGAAATTCTACGCAAAGCTTCACCAAGGTCACGTGCTCCACAAACAACAGGAACTTTGAGTTTGTGTTTGTCAATATGGTTGTCAACATCAGCAGCTGTGAGGACTAGAACAGAAGGAAAGAGAATGAACAAAAATTACTTATCTCAATGTTAAACATTCTATTTTGTATTTCAATCCACATCACACAAATCTGTTTCAAATAATATCTTGAAGAATAGCACTGTTACATATGCTTAGAAATAACAAAAATAAATAGATATATGCGTAGTGAATCTTGCAGGCATGAAATGGATTTGATCCACTATAGCCAAATTTAAATTAAGGTCATTGCCAGTGCCACTGAACTGGCTCCTGTGCAGGTGACACGTAAAAAATACCATTTGAGCATGGCTGTTGCCAGTACCGCCTGACTGGCCCTTGTGCTGGTGGCACGTAAAAGCACCCATTACACTCTCAGAGTGGTTGGCGTTGGGAAGGGCATCCAGCTGTAGAAACTCTGCCAGATCAGATTGGAGCCTGGTGCAGCCATCTGGTTCGCCAGTCCTCAGTCAAATCGTCCAACCCATGCTAGTATGGAAAGTGGACGTTAAATGATGATGATGACTTCAACAGAACTTTTCTCATGGTGGAACAATGGTTTTTTTCTGTGATAGCAGTTTTACATTTTTCAGATTGCCCTAGATAGGCCAAAATAATGTCTTCACCACTTGAGCTTTCTAACTTCTTTGATTTCACCAAAAGCTAGAATTAAGATAACAAGACCACCAACTATATCTTGTTCTCAATGATATGCCTATCCTTCTGAATAGTTATAAAAACAAGAACTCCCAAGCAAAAATCAGTTAGTGACTCGAGGACAACTCAACTAGTTAGTCACTTGGTGACGACTCAACCAGTTAGTCACTTTGGTAACAGCTCTTGAGTTGAGTGAGAGCTAACATCAGTTAGTGAACTGACCACTAGAATCATGGAAGCAGGCAGACAAACAGCCAGATCTAATTCTTTTCTCTTACAACATCATTCTATCTCTCTTGGTAATTACTACTAAACAATGATGAGAACACAAACACAAACTATGCAAGGAAAATCTATATCTATCTTTATTTCGTTTGCTTTGCGATTTTATCACCTGTATAATATAACAGTAAAAATAAATCTTTCATTGCTTACAAACAGATTACATCCATCCTGCTGTGTATCAACTATTGTTTTTCATATTATTGTGATACAAACTAATCTTCAAGCGTTACATATGAATAAATGAATAAAACCTTCTGTATAACTCTATCACAATTGATAAACTTTGTCAACCGTCTTCTGGACCAAGTCAACATATTATTAGTTCAAAGCTAAACTTTCTATGAGATTCAGTTATAATGCACACTAAAAAATTGTTTCACTATCCAAAATTGGGTCAGAAAAAGAGTTGGTATGTTAAGGGAAAACAGATAAATAAAAACTACCATTATCTATGAGAGTGTGCTACACTAGAAAACATTTTCAACTGTCAGTGAAGTTGATCTTAAGTATTCACAGTTAGAAAGTAGTAAGCAAGTGACTGAAGTTCATCATCAACATTTTCATGTCTCATTGCCAACTATTTGTCTGACCACCTCATCATTTTTCCCATTAAGTTACTGCCTGCTGAAACAAATCGGTCTTATCAGGGGAGTTAATCAACAAGCATGCTGAGTACATGGTCCAAAGAGCAGAAATAGTGCAATATTTAATGAGGGTAAGGCGACAAGCTGGCAGAAATGTTAGCACACCGGGCGAAATGCTTAGCGGTATTTCATCTGCCTTTACGTTCTGAGTACAAATTCCGCCAAGGTCAACTTTGCCTTTCATCCTTTCGGGTCAATAAATTAAGTACCAGTTGCGTACTGGAGTCGATCTAATTGACTGCACCCCACTCCTCAAAAATGAGGTTGCAGCTGAGTTTTCTCATGTGCACTAAGTTCTACATGTAGTAGGGATTAATTACAGCTGCTCTCTTCTGCAGCATGCCAAAATTATTTCAGAACCATACAACAGTAATGATTATAAACTACTCTCTGTTTGACTGACAGATTAACTTCAGATTGGCAAAAGTAGTATGATACATTCCAAAAGCAGTATAATATATTCCAAAATTTGCAGTTATTCCTTGTCTATGTTATTGCCTGAATTACTGAAATATATAGGTAGGACCATCAAAGTGTTCAAAATTAAAAACAGTTCTGTAGCAGTATTTTGTACTTGGAGGATGTCACAAATTGAGCAACATATCTTACTTTACAAAGACATTAGTAACAGAAAAATACACTTATGTGGTATTGCTAAATAAACAATCGTAGCAGAGAGCTAAATAAACAATCTAAGAAGATTTGAAATTGTGATTGTTTAGTTGCTACTCATTCATGTTAACTGAAAACAATCTTCACAAAAAAGCTAATACATACAGAGTAGTTATGTCATTTGATGTGCAATACAAAAATAAATGATGATTGATAATGATGATAAAAAAATATTGATTTCTCTGACCTCTCTTTATAAGGGCAGAAAATGTGATTTGTACGATATTTGTTTTGCTCAAGAACAGAAACTGACATAAAATCCAGTGAAGTGGTTACAACAACAAAGAAAGTTACAGACTTAAGATCACTGAAATGTTATCCCTAATAATGCTGTGTTGATTAAATTGTTAAAATACAATAAGAAATTAACTCTGCCAAAATATAACAAAACAAGAACCCCAAAACAGAGCATGTAAGAAAGACTTGATATTATTTGAAAATATTAGGGTTGCTTTAATCAGAGAAACAAAAAAATAAGTCATCAAATATAAAGACCAAAACTCATAATTGTAATTAAAAACTTGTGTATTTACCTTCAGATTCATCGACCATGTCCACACCTAAAGCCTCTAAAATCTGGGCTTCAGCAAAATGACCGATACGGGCTTTAGCCATGACTGGTATTGTAACAGCATTCATGATTTCTTTAATTTTCTTCAAAGGAAAATTTTCTTTATTTTAGTGCAAACCTCAATGATATTAATTGTGAATAAATCCCTAATATTTCTGTAATAACAATTAAATATGCTAACTTCTATGGGAAAAAAGGATAAATTTACATTTGCAAGAAACTTTGTAATGGCTACTTTATTTAGCATGAAAACATTGTCAGTTGATTACATATCAATACACCATTCATTACTAAAAGTTGGAATTATGCCAAATTATTCCTTCCAAGAAATTAAGAAGGCCAAAATAAGCAAGAGAGAGACATTAAATTACTTACCAAGGGATCAGTCATTCTGGCAACACCTCCTTGGCGGCGAATATCAGCTGGAACTCTTTCAAGCGCCATAACAGCACAAGCCTATGAAATAAAATGGAAAAGTTATGTCATAAGAAATAGATAACGACTTTCCTGTGAAAGTCTCGCTTAGAACCACATACATTTATGGATGATAATGCAAAAGTGAATTAGTTTGGTTTGAAGAAAATTACCCTTGAAGTTATAATCTGTTAGGTTATTTTTGAGCAGCAAGCTAAAGAGTAAGCTATTCCATATGCTTTACTAAAAAGCTCAAAATATATATTTCTGAATGACATTTCTTTATATTTCTGACAAATGCTTTCATACACGAATTAATAATTTTATCTGCAATTATTTTACTTACATTGCTAATACCTTTAGGAAAAGCAAAACTTCCATTTCATTCACTCACAAATTATTTTAAAAAATCTTGCATTTGAAAAGGAGGATGCTAATTCTAGTTGCATTAGGATATAGCTGATTGAATTAACTTCCAAAATTGAAAGACAAGTTGATCCCAGTAGGTTTGATCTTGAGACAGTAAGGTGAGCTAATCTGTCCATTTCAACTAATTATGAATACATTATTAGTATTACTGTAAGAAAAGAGAAAGGATTACAGATAATTCAATTTTAACCCAAGAACATGAGACTTGGTGCTAATGAATAATTAGTCTGATGTCATACTTTTGTGCATTCAAATGCAGTTAAAATCAATGATACTTTTCATCTCTTGTAGGTTACTGTTTAATCTTTACTCTTTTACTTGTTTCAGTCATTTGACTGCGGCCATGCTGGAGCATCGCCTTTTAGTCAAGTAAATCGACCCTAGGACTTATTCTTTGGAAGCCTAGTACTTATTCTATCGATCTCTTTTGCTGAACCGCTAAGTTACGGGGACGTAAACACACCAGCATCGGTTGTCAAGTGATGTTGGGGGGGGGGGACAAACACAGACACAAACATACACACACACACATATATATATATATATATATATATATATATATATATATATATATATATATATATATATATATATATATATACGACAGGCTTCTTTCAGTTTCTGTCTACCAAATCCACTCACAAGGCTTTGGTCGACCCGAGGCTATAGTAGAAGACACTTGCCCAAGGTGCCACGCAGTGGGAATCAACCCGGAACCATGTGGTTGGTAAGCAAGCTACTTACCGCACAGCCACTTCAAATTATTGTCTTGCTCTTACATTATAACAGATCTTAGGCAATATAAAGAATTCATTATTGTCAACAATAAAACAATTAAAAAAAGACAGATTTACTCCAGCTTCTTCTGCAATACATGCTTCATCTGCATTGGTAACATCCATAATGATTCCTCCTTTAGCCATTTGTGCCATACCAGCTTTGACCTTGAAGGTTCCTAGTAAAAAATAATAAAAAACATATATTTTACTAATGTTATAAGGAGAATGACTTGAATCTAGTAAAAATAATATGTAAGCCTATAAATTAAATGAAATAGGTAACATAAGAAAGCATTATGTTAAAGATTAAATGTATCATATTCAATTCTAACATCAACAAAAGAATACAAATTTATGAGAGAGAGAGAGAGAGAGAGGAGAGAGAGAGAGAGAGAGAGAGAGAGAGAGAGAGAGAGAGAGAGAGAGAGAGAAAAAACAGAAAAGTTAAAGTCAACCACAGTAACATTTCAACATAAAACAGAGGAAAAACTAAATACTGCAAAGCATTTAGACCATCATCTTAACATTTCTGCCAGTCTACTGACTCTACATTAATATTTAATATTATCAGGCTTTTAAATGAAACTTTCTGACTTTTATTTCAGTGAAAATATTTTCCCAAGGAAAACTTTCACAAACTATGGCATCAGGTAAAAAAATACATTTGGGTTAACTATAACAGCACTTGAGCATCATAGCAGGCACTTTGTGTATTCATTCACTAATATAGCAATAATTCTTGCTGGTTCAGTTCAGGTACCCTAAGTATATAGAGATTATCGTTATAAACAGTGAGCGCATTGTACAGTTATTTTCATACCCTTGAGATCTGAATGAGGTTTCTGTACTTATATATAATTTTTATTCTGTATTGTGAAGATTGGTCAATACAGCAGTTTGGATTTACTGTTTACACAATCTGCTCTCATATTGTATTTTAAGATGGCTAGTAGAAGAAAAAAATTATAAATTACTGTTTTAATATAACCAACATTTTTTCCTTTAGCATTATTACATTATATTACAGAGAATAATTTATAATTTAATTTCTTTTTTGATTGATACAAGCTAAAATATGTTAGTGTGTTATGTTGAAAATGTTAGCAAATTGCAACTAGCTATAATATGAATTGGTAACTGTAACCCTAAATTCAGAAGCTAAGCAATTTTAATTTTTCAACAACTTAGCCTTGTAAAAAGAATTAGAATATCACAACTGTTGTAGCTGTGAACAGGCTGTGTCAAAAAGTCAACAGTTTTGTGAAGTCATACTTTATAAGATAATTAAAGTGTAAAACACACCAGTTTTCCTTCCTGCAGTTTCATCCTTCACAGCTGTTAAATTGGTAACAACAACATCAGGATCTATAAGCAAAAAATGAATATTAATAATAATCTTAGTAATAATGGTGACAATGATTTATAACACAGGATAAGGTTACAAATTGGTGGAGAAAGTTCACAGACTAAACTGACCCCAGAAGACTGATATTTATGGCATTTCTTAAAAAAAAAATTCTTTATGAAGTGAATGTTTGAAATTTAAAATGATTTCTTTCTTTTTTTAAATTTTCAGACAATCATAATGAAAGGCAATGTTAACTAGATGGAGGAATTAGTTTAGAATAATGAGGTTTTACAAAGCCACAGATGACAAAGTAATATTGCAGTGGGGATATAAGTTGATATATTTGACCCTAAGTACTTACTAGTTGTCATTTTCTTGATGCCAGAAATTTAGAAAGCAATGTTGGTGGAATTTGTGAGAAGGAAAGCTAAACACCTAAGATACATAGGGAAGAAGAAAATAGAAGTTGGGGTACTGTTGCTTTGATGATTGTGATTGATTTACAAATCAGAACTGAGTAATAGAATCATTTCGCTTGAAATCAAACCTTCGTTCTTAATATTGTCCCTATCAACTCACACTAATCACCCTTCAGTGTTACCAAATCATCTTTCCTTCTCCACCACCATACATCTCTCACTCACCCCAAGCACTACATCTACCTCCCTTCTCACACTCTTGCAACCTACCCACCAACAGATCATCTCTCTTTCTCTCATCCTTCCCTTGACCACTGTATCACTGACCACTGCCTTCCCGCAACTATACATCATTGATCACCCCTCCACCCTTATACGCCATCTACTACATCCACCCTTCAATCCTACCCAAATTTTATAGTCATCACCTTCCCTATCTTCTTGCCAATGTATATTTCCCATCCCTCAACACTTATTCATCATTCATTATATTTTCCTCCTCACCTATTCCCCACACTCTCCATACGAGTTTGCAACCTTTCCAGTTCCACTCTCTCTTCTATAATGTGAATAGTATTCCTCTACTGGGATGTCTGTTTTGTTCTAGTCTCTTCTTTCATACTTTAACCTCTCATTGCCTAACATGAAATCACCTCCCTCTTGTCTGTAGTCCCACTCAGTCAAAGGGATCTCAGCTTTGCAAGCTGCATAGCAACCTCACTAGTGCTAGTGCCATGAAAAAATCAATCGATAGACACAGTAAAGTGGTTGGTATTAGGAAGGGCATCTAAACACAGAAACCATACCAAAGCAGACATTGGATACAATACAATTCTTAGACCCACTGGATCTTGTCAAACTGTTCAACCCATGCCAGAATAGAAAATGGACATTGAAGGGTGATGATGATTTCTAATACTGAAGCCTCAAATTTTGGGAAAAGTTATAGATAATTAAATTCACACAAGGTAATTGATTGGTACTTATTTAATATGAATATCCACCTGCCCCCTCAGAAGAATGAAAGGCAAAGTCAACCATGGTAAGATTTGAACTCAAACCATAAAGTACTGTAAGCTGATGTCATAAAGCTTTTTTTGTCTGATATGCAAATAATTCTACAAACCACTACCCTAGAGGAGCAGTTAATAACAATAGTTAATATTCACAACCTAACATGACCATCAAACTAAACAATGCCTTTATTGTTGATTTAATTGATAAAAATACATAAAATCATATATGAACTTGTTTTTTTTTTAAGTCTGTGATAAACCAAAGAATTACATCAATGACTTATAAAAATAGAAATGGAGAGCTAATTGAAAACCCATCTGATCTCAATTTAAACAGTGGAGGAGGAGTCGGAGGTGGGGAGGAGGAGTCGGAGGTGGGGGAGGAGTCGGAGGTGGGGAGGAGGAGTCGGAGGTGGGAAGGAGGAGGAACAATATAGATTTAGTACAGGAGTGGGTGTTGGTATTTTGATATTAGTTTATGACTAAAAAACTATCTCCCCATTCAACAACAGATGATAGAACCGCTTATGTCAGTCAGCCCCAGCTGTCAAATACTAAAACAAAAAAATGTTACCAGAAAATATTTTGTTCTCATCAGTTGGGGGTGCCAGAAATGTCAGAGAGAGAGGGGGGGGGGGAGAGAGAGAATGGAGCGAGGGTGACAGTAGAATAATGATTGTTAAGAACCATATAGAATGACAGTTCATTCCAAGCGAGGTAAAAAACAATGGTTTTGCTATTTTTGGGGATCACATGCATCCTGCACATCCTGTGTATACCTATATCCTTAGTTAATGTGGGAATAAAATTTGTAAATCAATACAGTTTAATCTTCCAAACAGCTTAAAGTAGTCTAGAAATACATGAAAATAGTTTACTATAGCCACAGTGCTGGTTTTGTAGTCTCCTAGATCTAAGGATGATATTTTACAATGTGAATTCTAACAATTTCAACAAAGTTTCATGAACACAAAGTAGGAGTTTATGTGTATCATTTAATAAACCAATATGAAGAGCCTTAATTCTTATTTCTTTTTATTAAAAAGAAGACAACAACATGCATTAAAAGCATGTTTGTTTAGTTCCAGGTTAATTCTGATGGAGCAGACCTATGATCAAAAACTTCCCAACCATGGCCATATTGTCTTTTTAGGGGATGTAAGACTATGTTATCTCAAATGTTCTGTCCATAAAAAAGATATGATTTGGAAGAGATTTGGCTGATATTTATCCATTTTGAGGTTTGCCTCTTTTTTTCTTTCTGAAGTACAGTATTGAAAGTTAATGAAGAATATGGTAGGTCTTTTGTTATTGTGTATAGCTCTAGTTTGCTTTGTTTGAGCAGGCTTATAGCATAGAGGCAGACCTATAGCATAGAGGCAGACCTTAGCATAGAAACACCAGATTAAAAAATAAACGGGTTTAATTAATATTTAGGTTATTGTAATAATATTTTGAACTAGTAATGTACTGTCCTATTTTTAAGATTGTGAGAGTTTATTACAGGGGATTTTGGCTACAGTATTGAAGAAGCTTTGTAGAAGCTGGTAATACTGAAAAATCAGTCAAGAGATTAACACTTTGTATCCTACTACCACCACTACCATCATTGCATTATGTCAGCAAATAAGACAAGTGAATCTTAGAGTAATGACACTTTAAAGTTGAGGAGTGTTTTATTGACTTGTAATTCTGAGTTTAGTGCTGTCTGTGGAGAAAGATGTGAGAAAGAACAACAGCATATTCAGAGGACAAGTCGTATTCCATTTGCTTAATACTATTAAAACTTTAGATAAGTACTGGCTGAGCAAAACACACAGGTGAATGAACACATTTTTCTTATATGAGAATAACAGACATAGCTGAGACAAAATAAACTGCTAACTAAAAACTAGATGTATTAGATTGTTATATGAAAATAAGAAAATTGAAATAGCATGGCAATGTGATGAAAACTAGATGTAATGTCTGGCAACAAAATAACAGCCAGAGTTTAAAACCTAATTAAGATTGATATAAGATAGCTATAATTAATAAATTTTTTTTAGATTGGCACAAGCTAAAAATTTGTAAGGCAGGAATGTTTGACTGAATCAACTCTAGTACAAGTTTGGTATTTATTTTATTTTCCTGGAAAAATGAAAGATAAAGTTCATCTTGGTGAAATTTGGAGTTGGGACAACTGCTTGGTATTTAGTCCGGTTTAATCCAGTGCTCTGCTATTCTTAACACTATTACAATTAATAAAGGATATTATTACCAAAGACAGTAACAGTGCAAACAAAGTAAATCCTAGAAGTAAAAAATTATCTGTACTTTTGTCTAAATTTCTTTAGGTTGGCCACACTGCTTTCAGTGCTTGTGCACTAAAAGGTGGTACTCTTGTGGTTACATAACCAAAGTTTGACCTAGATTGTTCAAGTTTTCTTTCTTCTGTTACAGAGTAAACACAGCTGCACCACTGGCAGTGTGCACCAAAGAAGAATAGAAATCAGTGATCCGATTTCTCTAGTCTGAAGCTGTGTCAGGGGCTGAAATTCATCATAGGCTTTCAGTTCTCCACCTTATAGAAGTGTGTAAGAATGGATCAAGAAGTTTTAAAATGGCCAGACAAGAGTGAAGCATGAAGAGAGAGCAGGATGTCCATCAACCTCCATCACTAATGCAAAGACTCAACGAGCTTGAAAGATGGTTCTGGTGAACCAATAAGTGACCATCGATGAGGTGGCATATTCTCTGCAAACTAGCCATGGTTCTGCATATGAAATCATCTACAGCAAGCTTCACTTCTTTAAAGTCTGTGCAACCCATGTTATCCTCTCCTGTTACCTCTCATCAACAACAACGGACGACTGTGTCTTCCCCTGTTGAAGAACATCAACAACAACAAAGATCAACCATCAATACAGAGTTTGCGGAAATACAACAAATGATTTCGGCTTTAAGATGAGAAATAGCAGAAATCAAATCAAGCGTTCATGTAGAACCCTGCAATGAGAGACCTTATTGGAGTGCCTTGCTAAAAAGTCTCCCCGTAGCTCTTGCCAAATCTAGATGCATCGAAACAGCTGCTGAATCTGTTAGCCACGGAGTAATTGCCACTGGTGTATCAAAGGACATAGCTGACCTTCTGGCATTTGCTGCCAACTCATCCAAAGACCTAGGTTGTGCTCCCCTGATGGGTATTCTCTGCTTTGGTTAACCAGGACAAAAACCCAAACTAATCAGGCTGTCTTTTTCAAACTCTACTGAGGCACGTTCATACCTTTTAGCCCCTGGTAAAGCTAGATGTGAAAATAGAATTATCTTTAGAACATGCCCTGGCCTAACACCTGATGCACGTCCAAAACTACATGCTGCAACTTCCTTAAATCGCAACTCAGCACAACATGAAAGCTTCAGCCTACGTGATGATGGGCAGATACGGCAGTTTATTAAGGTTGGTGAAACATGGAAAAGAGATACCAGATGGTCTGAACACACTGTACCACAATAGCTGGCAATGAAAAAACTGTGGGAAACTAAATCAGAACAACCTGCCATCCCTACACATCATCATAGACTGAAATCAAGGTACAAACTGTTGTCCTTAAATGCTCATAGTTTGTGCAACAAGATACATCTTTTTGATTCTTACATTAAAGGTATCAACCCCAATTTCATTACAGTCACGGAAATATGGGCACATTCCTTACTCTGTGATGGGGTTTTCAGTATAGCTGACAACAACCTGTATCGCAAAGACCACATTAATTGTTGTAGAGGTGGTGAGATGGTCTACATTCGTTCAAACTTTTCAACAATTCCTTGCATTGACTTGAACCAATCACAAGAAGTATTTTTCTGCGATATATGTATGACCATGTTAACGCTTCTACATGGAGTTGTTTACCCATCCCCCCAAACTACCATCAGGACATACAACTTTGTGATATCTTCAGAACCGCCACCAGGAAAACAGCCACTTATTGTTTTTATTGCAGGCAACTTCAATTACGCTGAGATTGATTGGGAAACCTTTTGTTGGCTGCAAAACGCAAATGATTTCCTTGAGCTAGTGCTGGACTCAAACTGGTTCCAAGTAGTCAGCTCCCCAACAAGAGGTGACAAAACTTTGGATCTACTCTTTACCACTACTCCTGAAACGGTTATTAGTGTTACTACTGAGGAACCTTTAAGCGACTCTGATCATGCTATGATCATTGCCAATTTGTCCCTTATGGGCAGTAACAAAAACCACAGCCATTTCCAAATTGCTCGCTTAGACTGGAATAAAGCAGACTGGAACTCTTACTGCACCAAGCTAAAATGCCCAAACTAGCTGGAATTTTACAACTCTAGAGATGTGAATACCATACTTCAGAATATCCTGAACTCAAGATGGACAGTATGTGCAACATCAGTACCACGTAAGCACAAAAAACATCCCAAAAGTGCAATTTGGAAGACTGCAGCAGTCAGACTTGTCAGGAAAGACTGTCGTATGCTGAACTGGAATACAAACTGCATAAATTAGATATAAATAGGAAAAGTGCAATAAATCATCCAACCATCTCAAGCAGGTGACAGAAAGGGGAGTGCTTGAATTTGAACAGTGCATAGCAACCAACACTGATAGTAAAGTGTTCTAGAAATATGTACATTCAATGTAGAGACCTCACTCTCCAGTTGGTCTTCTTCGCAATCCCCACACAGGCCAGATTACTGACGGTCTCAGGGAATGCACAGAACCTGGGGGGTGGGGAGGCGGTGTGCCCTGGGCAGAACTTTTAAAGAGGCAGCACTTTTCATCTTGTTGTAGGCTATTGCTGTCAGCAATATGTATTTTTTGTGGGGTCTGGGGGTGGTACACACCCTAGCTATGCTAGTGCACAGAACTCATTGCTGAATGCTATGCAGGCATTTTCACTGTTGAAAATCAAAATGTACCACCTCCACCACCTCTGACATCAAATTCTATAACAACTATGGAATTTACACCTGCAATGCTGCAACATCACTTTAAGAATAAGTGCAACTATGCCTCTCCTGGTCTTGATGGTACCTGCTTCTCAAAAGTGGTGGGTACTTTCTTCTGCACCAACTTTCACTCTTCTTTCAATTCTGTCTTAACAACAGTGCTACTCCGGAACAGTGGAAAACTGCCAGTGTCATTCCTCTGTTCAAAAAGGGTGACCACAAGTTGTCTGTCAACTATTGTCCAGTCAGTCTTACTAGCTGCATTGCCAAACTGATGTGTCAGAGAAACTGTGTCAGAGAAACACTCTGGATCTTCTGGAATTCTCACAGCCTTATCCAGCCCTCACAATTTGGATTTATCCCTTACTCCAGCTGCTGTGATCAACTTACTGTTTCTTGAAGATATCACCTGGATCACTGATGGTGGCTCATGGGTGGATGTTGATTACCTTGACTTTGCTAAAGCTTTTAATTCTGTGTCACACAAAAGACTTATGGCAAAACTCTCTGCAATGGGTGTGAAAGATGATCTTCACAACTGGTTGTAGTCTTCCATTCTCAGCTGAAAAAATGTAGTCACTGTTCTAGGATAGCATTCTTCACCCTATGAGATATCATCTGGTGTGCCGCAAGGATCTGTTCTTGGTCCCCTTTCATTTATTGCATACATTAATGATATAGATGCCAATTTAATGAATGCCACAGTGCTGAAATATGACATCATGCTGTGCCTTGAGATAAAAAGGACAGATCTTGAATACTATAGATCTTTCCTGTAATTGGACCTGGACACACTGCAGCAATGGATCATGGACTGGCAACTCAAGCTGGCTGTGGACAATTGTACCACCATGCATTTTGGGAGGAAAACCCCAGCGTCCACATACTCTCTCCACAACACTAATATCAAGAAGTCTTCTTGTGAATGTGACCTGGGCATTACTGTCAGCAGTGATTTGTGCATCTCTAAAATTGTCAAGAAGGTCAAGGGTGTCTTGACATCACTCAGCAAGACTTTTGTCAGCCACTCTCCATTTAAGGCTACATATGGCTATGGTGTGGCCACAGTTGGAATTTGCATCACCAGTCTGGAACCCCTATCTTGCTCAGAACACTGACCTCCTGGAAACTGTTCAGAGATGTGCAACCAAGCAAATCCTCTCCATCAGGCATCTACCATACTCTGAACGCCTTGCTTCTCTGGGCATGGATACGTTGACGCTCCGATGTCTGGCAACTGACTTGGTAAACACCCATAAAATTTATTAACCATCATGTTAATAGCAACTTTGAGCACCTTTTTGAATTCCATGCATCTGACACGCATGGGCATGCCTACAAAATCAGAAAACAGCAAAGCTCTCATGACTTTCAGAAACATTATTTTACACTTAGAGTTGCTGAAGCATGGAACAAACTACCTGCATCAATTGTTAGCTGCCGAGACATTGCATCCTTTAAAACTGCCATGCTTCCTGAAATTCACCAACACTACACCTGATATCCCCCACTCTATATGCGTGCACACATATATATAATGACTCATATACTGTTCACTTTCCTGACATTTGTACATAATTCCATGTACTACACATGCACCTTTGGTAAGCTGTAGTGCACATGAGCACTATACACAATAATTTCATTATCATAATGCTTAAAGGTATTTCATCTGTCTTTACATTCTGAGTTCAAATTCCGCTAAAGTCAATTTTGCCTTTCAACCTTTTGGGGTTGATAAATTAAGTACCAGTGGGACACTGGAGTTGATGTAATCGACTAGTTCCCTCCCCACAAATTTCAGGCCTTGTGTCTTTAGTAGAAAGGATTATTATTATTATTCTTTTCTACTCTAGGCACAAGGCCTGAAAATTTTGGGGAGGGGGCCAATTGATTAGATCGACCCCAGTATGCAACTGGTACTTAATTTATTGACCCGAAAGGATGAAAGGCAAAGTCAACTCCGGTGGAATTTGATCTCAGAACGTAAAGACAGATGAATTACCACTAAGGATTATCATTATTATTGAGGCAGCAAGCTGGCAGAATCATTAGCATGCTGAGCAAAATGTTTAGCAGTATTTCGTCCATCTTTACGTTCTGAGTTCAAATGCCACCGAGGTCAACTTTGCCTTTCATTCTTTCAAGGTTGATAAATTAAGTACTAGTGAAACATTGTGGTCAATGTAATTTCAGACTTTGTTCCTTTAGTAGAAAGGATTATTATTATTATTATTATTACAGCTTTATAATTCATCTCTGCATACCAATATGGTATTAAAAGAGCTAGAGTTAGTTCTATTTAAACATTCTTTTCTTTTTGTAAATTCCAAATTGACAGTTACGTGAGATAACACTTCATTGTTAAACTAAAGAGAAAGGTAATGCAAGGCATATTTAGTGAATTTAAACTGTTGTTAAATGACAAGGTTTTAAAATATTGCTAGATATTTCATTTTTCTCACATTTAGCAAACAACTTCCTCACTAAATGTGAGAAAATGACACGAATTGGGACATTTTGTGATAGAAATATGTAATACAAGAGGTTAAGAAATAAGATAGACATTAACTAAACGGGAAAAAATATGGTGGAAATATTTTGAAAAATGATGGCTGTCTAATTATTTTCCCCAGCAAATTTATATTTATCTTTTTATAGTATCAAAGATGATGTTTCTAAACATTCAAATATTTATGTGAATAGTCAGAACAAGAGCTTCATAGCCCTATTTATGAAATGTAAAGCTGCTAGGTTTTGTTTGGACATATAAATGTACGAGGTGATATCAAAAGGTTGCCAGACTAATTATGCTTAATAAAAAATAACTTATTTACCTAAGTTTTAACATCATCTCCTTTGAAATAGTCACCTTGCACAGCAATTCACTGGTTCCAGTGTTCCTGCTACTTTTGGAATCTGGCCTGGAAGTTATTTGCCGTGAGTCGAGGACTTCTATAATTCACTCAGGATCTCAACAATGGTGTTAAAACGGTGACCTTTGAGCTACATTTTCATCTTGGGGAAGAGATGGAAGTCTGCAGGTGCTAAATCTGGTGAATAGGGTGGGTGCGGAAGCGATACCATGTTGTTTTTGGTGAGAAACTCAAGAGTGAGAAGAACTCAGTGACAGGGTGCATTGATGTAGTGAAGAATCACATTCTTGAAGCTCCACAGATCCGGTCACTTTCGCTGAATGTCCTCCCTCAAACGCTTCAAAACATCACAGTAGAACTCTTGATTTATGGTCTGGCCCTGGGGCATGAATTCTCGATGCACAATACCACATTTCCAGGAGTGACACTCCTGGCAGGTCTTCCAGATCGCTCACTATCTCCCAGGGACATTCTTCTGCTTTTGAAGTGCCTGTGCCACTTGAAATATTGCATACAACCCATTGCCTCATTGTCATAAGCTTGCTGAAGCATGCTCAATGTCTCCACAGCAGACTTCCTAAGTTTAAGGCAAAATTTCATGTTGGCTCTTTGTTCCTGTCCATGACAAAATCATACACTATAGCATACCTGTGATCACAAAAACACAAATTTCACAACTTGCGAAATAAACACAGTGATGTCACTTGGCACACTGCCTCATGTAGGTCACTGTTAGCTCTCACTGCATATGCAACTATGTGCTGCCATCTGTTGGCATGCTACAGAACTAGTCTGAAAACTTTTTGGTAGAGAGAAGCTAATACAAAACTTTTTCTAACATTAGAAAAAAAAAAAAATATTAAGCCAAAAATTCAAACTGTTAAAACTTTAACCATAGAGATAAGTACAATGAATTTATGATTTTATTTTTAAGAAAACTTGATATAAAGAAATGTAATATTTAGAGCTTAATAAATGTAATGATGATAGTATTAAAAAGGCTGTTGCTCATAAGGCACTAAATAAATATAGCCAATGGTTTCTTGACTGGACTGTTCCAAGTATTTAATACATATTCCATTTGAGGGAACATGATTAGTATGTTTACAGAAACTATTAAGCTATTTCTATTTGTTGTTGGTCTTCTCACTCCAGATTCAAAGGTAATGTTAATGCTTTTCTGTAAGCTGTTATCAGTATAAACAAAGTAGAATGGCTTTGACTGAAGATCAACTTTGATCTCAGCTTTCTAGAAGCATACTCCTACTTTACAACACTCACTATTCAGTTTGTTTCTAAGAAACTTAATACAGTAAAATAGTTTACTTTATCTCATTTCATTAAGCAGTTTAATAGTAAAAAAAAAAAAAAGGATGGCAAGCAAAAACAAAATATTGTCATCAGTTAGTATGTCTGTAGAAAAAATTTCACTTCACACATTTCTCCAAGGATTTGCTTTTTTTATAGATCAACTATAACTATCTTGATCTATGTTTCCTTTAAAATACTTGATATTTTATCAACACATTAACAATATGAACATGTAGGAGAGAAGCTAAAAATTAAATATAAAATACACTGAAATGCAAAAGAAACACGAGATATGTGTGACTGTGAAATATATTTTAATTTCATTATGTCAGAGATAAATTTTGATATATCTGATTAAGTCAATTTCTTGGATACAGTTTGACTACAGTCTATGGGTCGTTGTCATATGTTCTGGTAGCGGGCGGATATAGCACATTGACATTGTAGGGTGTGACATGTTCAATACTGTGTATGCTCTCCCTGGGTGTTCAAAATGGCCATACACCGTTCGTACACGGAGTGCATGAGGTGGTTCACAAAAGCCAGTGGCACCTGTGCCCACACCCTGAGGAAAGCTGCCTCCAGTTCCACATGAGTTGTTGGCCTTGGGACCACCTGGTTCAGTCAGCACTGGATTTCATCCCACTGGAGTTCAATTGGGTTCAAATCTTGGTTGAGAGCTGGCCACGGCATGGTTCTGATGTTGTGCTGATGCAGGAAGTCCATAGTGACCCTGGCCATGTGGGAGGGAGCATTGTCCTGCTGGAACACATGGCTATGGTAACGTGTGAAGAAGGGCACGATGTGAGGTCTTAGGATCTGGTCAACATAGTGCTGTGCTGTGATACCACTCCCTCTGCCTGCACCAACATTTTGGAACACATGGGGCCCAATTCTCTGATTCAGGTATATAGCACCCCAAACCATGGTGCTTTGGACACCCCATGCATCTCTCTCTGTGACACATGCATCTTTGTAGCATTCACCCCTCCTAGGTCACACCCTCACTCTGCCATCTGAGGTAGAAATGCACTACTGGCTCTTGTCAGAGAAGACTATTGACCTCCATTGTTGGTACTGTGTAGCCCACTGTAGTCATGCGTGATGGTGGTGGGCAGTAAGGACAGGCCCTTGAGCATGATGATAGCAATGCAGGTTGTTGGCGGACAGTTGACGTTATACCATGTTGTGACTGATGGGTCACTGTTCAGTGCCAATGATCTCATGAGCTGTCACACTGGCCAGTTCAAAGTGATCACAGAGGTGTTGCAGGTGGATGAAACAGTCCTGCCTGGGCATGGTCACCCAGGGGCGCCCTCTGCGGGCATGGTCTGCAGTACTGTTGGTCTTGTTGTATCACTGCTGCAGGCAATAGATGGTGCTGACATGGACATTATAAGCTTTTGCAACAACCAGAGTATGCTGTCCTGCTTGCAATTGGCCAATAGCATGTTCTCTCTATGCTGCTGACAATCAGGTTGTGCATGATGCATCCAAATTACAAATGCCAGGAACATGGTTCAAGTTGATTTATACCCATAACCTCCATGAGATGCATGTGCGTTTTGGTTTTTATGACAATTGTTTGCAACTGCCACCCACTGCATTCAATGCAGCTGTGTTTTGGCGTCTCATTTCAGGGAAAGTTGAAAGGTTACCTACAATTTGGGTCTCAGCCATAAACAGCAAGTCTTGGAATATTTACACTTATATCCTTGAAATAAATTTTCAGAATTTACCATATAAAAATGACATGAAAAAATTGTGTTTCTTTTGTGGTTCAGTGTATATTTAGAAAATACATAAACTCTAAGCACAATTTAGAAGTCATACAACAAAATCAAAACCTTAAGGCGACTCTTGAAATGATTATTATGTAGTTAAATAAAAATAATCTTAACTGTTCCAGGGTCATGAGAACTCTGCCAGTCTACCTTCTCACCACTTGTCACATCCTCTTCAAGTAACTCATAACCTCATATTACCTCTTACCTCAATCACCTACCTCTCTAAAAGAATGAAACAGAAAGTAGAAGAACTGTTTTCTGCTATATTATAGCCTAACAAGTAATGTTAGGCAGTGATACAGTATTGGTGTTCAGCAAAGAAACTTCTACATATTGTATGACCTGCTGGAAACAGCAGTCATATCTTCTTCAAAATACAAATACACCTCCATCTTAAGTAAGGGATGTATTGGACAATGTAATTCTTGATATATAAAATATTAAAAAAAGCGATGTTTACAACTGGAATGCCTTTCATTATAGATTTGGTTCATCAGAACTGATATGGGACTAAGCAATTAACCAAGTCAATGAAGAAAGATTTCTGTGTGGTCACTTGAGCAACTAAAATAGCAGCCAAATTTCCTTATTCAGGCTCACAACATATGAATACAGTGCAATATAATTTCTTTTTCTCAACAGGCCCTGCACTAATTAACCCTGTGCTAATTAGCATTATTCCAAAAGAAATCAAAAAAGAAAAAAAAATCCCATCACCTTCAAATAATACCTGGACCTTGAACACATCTCAGTCAACAACAACTCCCTACTTAAATAGAACATGATACTACAAAATTTGATTTAAAAATAACTTAACTGATCCTATCAGGTGGTGCTATTAAGTTAGATATGGCTTGGGCCAATGTTTGGCTGAAACATGTCTAAGTTTATCAAGTTTAAGTCACCACATTCAAAATTTTTAAACGACACATTAAAAAACGTACTCCATTATATTACAAAAATACAAGACACATAATACATGATAGAAAACAGACACATGATGGAAAATTGTTCCAGCATACTCTTGCCTGACTCATGCAAGTATGGAAAAGTACATGTTAAAATAATGATGCATGCATACATACATACATTACATTACATAAACTCTGTGCAGTGGTACTCTCAGTGCTTATAACAGAAAATAACATTAAACTTTAGCACCTGAGTATTCCACTTTAGAATGAAAAAATGTTTTCTTTAGCAATCAAGTCTCAGTTACTACTCATTTGTTCAAGAATATAACATCAAAAAGAAGGTGGATGTTAGCACGAGGTTGAAAGTTAAGTTTATTTAAGGAAAAGTACTGGAGGTTAAAAACACAATTCTAATGTTATTAAGACAGTGGCATTACATTTGACTGCAAAGTGGAATAGTTGCTCTCAAAATACCAGCTTCAACAATTCATACAGATAATCAAAGATATAAAAGTAGTCTATCCAATTTAGTATGTAAAATCAAATGTAAATAAAGTAAAAGAAAATTTCTACAGAAAGACCATAAGATTGGATTATGAAGAAAAGTTAGCAAATTTATTCATCAATTTAATTTTTGATATCATCAAAAGAACAGGAGGAACAAAGTTTTAAATATGAACTACAGGCTGGCTAGCTATTTTGCAGAAATGAGAATTCAACAGAGCAATTTATACAGAGAAACTTCAAAGAATGGAAACTACAATTTCCTGTAATTCAGAGCACCTCATAGTCCAAGTAGACAAAATAGAAAGAATGTTGCTCCAGAGGATGGTAAGGCAGATGTGCTGGAACAGCTACTCTGACTCATGGGGCTCACACTTGCAGATAGCCATCTCTGCCCTGATAGCAGTAAGCAAGGATATGGTCTGGGCACAAAGAATGCTGGAGGCCTCCACTGCTACAGGCTTGACCATAAATCCAACAGAGAGTAATTGATACCTTGACAGTTTGCTTTTCTCAGCCTGATGAGCAGTGGAGCCAGGGATGGTAGTTGAACACACCAAGTTGCCACTGTAGAAGGTGTCACAGCATGAGACATCCCAGAGGAGAGGCCTACTGCTACAAAATGGGAAAATTGTCATACCATCAGGCCTTTTATTGCCCCTTCAGTCTAGCCCCACTGGTTCAAGCTGTAAAGGGAAGCCTATGGTATCTAGGCCATACTTTATGATCTTGTTAAAGGCAGTATGACACAGGAGATGACCAGTGCTATGACAGCATGACTGTGGCATTCATAAGGCGCACAGATTTGGAAGTCAAGCCTCAGGGAAATGCTAATGTGCAGACAGTCACTAGGAAGCTGAGTGCCAATCATGAGTGATGGTACCACATTGAGTCAGGTTCCATTGTGAGGCTTGGATGCAGAGCAGAAACATGCCAGACAGTGCCGGTCAAGTCGGTACACTAACTTGTCTGAGTCTCACAATCTGTTAGAGATAGTGCTGCCTTTCTGCATACTTTTCCCTACAGGTGCTGATTTTCAACTCTTAAGGCCAAATATTAGCTGCATTGTTCTGACTGATCTCATTGAACCTACAAAAGCTATGGGTACAGCCATTTGCTCCAGATCACTGGTTCTCAACTTTTGAACTTAGTAACTCCATTTTACAGACACTCCTCCCCATGTTTCTCAGAAAAAAAAAAAATCCAAATTATTTTAAATAAACAAAAGCTCATTTTGTGCAGTGGTCTACTATCCTTATGCTCTTATACTACCCTATTCAGCATGTGCCTTATTTTAGATATTTGCATTGACTGGTGTCACCGATTCTTTAAAAAATCCAGTTATACTGGACTTTAGCACATCATCAATCGTATTCTTAGTCACTGATAACACAATGTCCTAATTCATATTCTAATCACAACAAAGAATATTTTAAAAATATGTTTACAATATAAGGATTGTACTTGGTTTAAATATCTTACTTCTATAAAAATCTCAGTCTTTCTAAACATCAAGTATCTACCCTACACACTGTTTTCTTGCGAGCTCACAATGCCCTGAAGGGGGTGCTGCTTCTAAGGTTAAGAACCACTACTTCAGACCATTCCAAAAAGAAAAAAGCATAATCTCATTTGGAGTAGTATTTCATCCTAGAAAGAATTCTACTGAGAAGTATTAGATATTACAAAATATATATATCTAAATCTAAAATTCTTTGTGTTTTTTCTCTCATTAGACATATCAACCTCTGGATATCATATCAACATTATATCAATATAGTCATTCTTATCCTCATGAACATTTTATCTATGATTGTTAACTTTATTTCCTCAAAGTCCAGTCTTGCTTTAGTTATTATCTCTGACCAGCACCTTATCAAGCCTAATTTTGTTATACTTTGCTCAGTCAGTTTCTGTTTTTCTTCTTTTTATTTATTTATTGTTAACATAATTTAGTCAGGAGGAAAGTAGCCCCAATAATCTTTCTCAGGATTTCATTTACTGGCAGGAGAAAGTTATTCTCAGATGGTGCCAAAAGGCTCAAATACTTACACCAGAGGGGAGTTCCACTAAACATCCAAGACATAGGTGGAGGTATTGAAACCAGGTGATGGTTCGGTCTACCACCCAATAACATGGATAGTCCCACCAGCTGACTTTCACAGTTTCCATTTACTAAATTTAACTTACAAGGCTTTGGGCAATCCAAAGATATGGTAAACAAGACGTGACAAGAAAAATTTTCTCTCATATATAAAAAGAATATCTGTCATTGAAACTACTAATTTTACTCCTTAGGCTATCTGCTTAGCAAGGATTAATTGGGTCATCTAGATAAATGAACTTAATCTAAGGAACCATTCACATATCATACTGAGTTGGTAGATTTAATGTCTCATTCCCTGTCAGTCTGTAATTGCACTATATCTCTAATGCTTCAATTAGTTGATTAATCTAAATTATACTGAGGTCCTGCTCACTTTTCTTAGAATTGACCAAAGGCATTTCTCTAACACTAATAAACTAAATGACTCTTTTGTACTCAACGTTTCTACTTTCATTTCTTTGAATAAAGCTCTTTATTCTCTATTTTCAGTCGTTTTCTTAATACACAATGTCTTAATGCATACTAGTATGTATCTTGCAGGTTCCTTGAACCTGCCCTTTAATAGTTGATTATATAATAGAATATACAAGGTTTTGAGAGAGGAGAACTTTTCATTTGTGATGTGAGATAATTAATAGACCTCTTCCTTCTACTATATATTGCAAATTGGTTGGTACTAGTATGGTCCACACCATAAAGTAAGTCTGTTTTTGTTCTTATATAAATACTCCAAGATCCGCAAAACCTTAAATTATTGGTATTACCAGATAAACAAAAGGCTTGATGCTCATTTTTCACAGTAAGAATAACTTTCAAGGGTGCACCTTCCACTGCTTATTGAATAAGAATTTATTGATATGAATTTTATTACATATAACACATATAAACTAAGTGCAAAGTATTTGTGGCTTGTCGGTAAGTAACGTTTAAAAAGTGAACGTTAAGAAATATGTAATTATGAAGTATTAGGAGATGACAAACAGAAATACCAGCCAAAGGTTAGATCTTTAAAATGCTATAAAAAACACTCCAAAAGTAGAAAAATGATAGCGTGAACTAAATGAAGTTAAGAAGCTTCTGATGGCTTAATTTAAATGCGGATTATATTAAACATGTGTGTGTGTGTGTGTGTGTGTGTGTGTGTGAGAGAGAGAGAGAGAGAGAGAGAGAGAGAGAGAGAGAGAGAGAGAGAGAGAGAGAGAGAGAGAGAGAGAGAGAGAGAGAGAGAGAGAGAGAGAGAGAGAGAGAGAGAGAGAGAGAGAGAGAGCGCGTGTGTGTATGGGAACTTTGCAAAAAAAGAAAAAAAATTAGATGCTGAAAGAATATCGCAGAGAGCAAATAGCTTGCATGTACATTAGCTCTACGCTATATGATACGGGTGGCTAGTAAATAAGCTGACGTGAACGAAAGGGTTAAAAATATTACCACAGTAAGATGAAAAAAATATAAATCCTTTAAGCAAAGGAAGAGAAATCTAGTGATTGAAGGAAACACGATCCAACGAAATCTTCACGCTGTCGTTCAACCTGCTAGAAATAACAGTCTGAACTCCCTCAAATCACACGCAACAGTCTTTAAAGGGACTTGTTGGATAACATGGAACTTAAGAAAAAGACGTGACTCAAGAAAAAAAATTAGATAGTCACGGTTGGAATGTTTTTGATTATAGGCCTGCTCGATTAGAAGTGACATGAGGATAAACAATCCTGGACCAACAAAGCAGCATATTTGCTCACTCTGCTAGAAATACCAGCCAATTAACCCTCAAACCACACTCTAGTCTCATTAAAATAGGATAAAGTGGTCTTGAACGCTCTATACAGAGAGAGAGAGAGAGAGAGAGAGTGAGAGAAAGAAAGAGGGAAAGAGAGAAAGAAAGAAAGAAAGGTTATCTTGGTTGGAATGCTATTGCTCAGAACTGATCTAAGGCTGAACAACTAACTAATGAAGGAGGCTCGACCTACAAGAAACTGCGATCCCCCCCCCCCCGCCCCCAAGCATATTCCACTTTCTTAAAAAATTAACATGTGGATAATGTCTTATATACACTCAATTTAGAAAGATTGAATGACCATAGCTAGACCATCTTAGATCACAGGTTTGCTTAATCGGGGTTGGCCTGGGGCTAAACAACAGCTGAACTCACGACAATATTGATTGATACAGCATCAGAGGTGAACTGAAGTTAACTCTGAAATATAAACTATCTTTCTTCTCTTCGATTAAAGTGAGATTTAATTTTATGAAACATTTTCCAACCCTTACACAAATCGTTTATCAACAATATAGGCCTACAGTTTTAATGATAGCACAAATAAACAAAGCTTATGAATCTGTCGAGAGGTTATCGTATGACATCATTTGTTTTGAAGGACTTATATCCAGCCCACTAAAACTATATTCTATATTCATATATATATATATTCATATATATATATATATATATATATATATATATATATATATATATATTACAATAAAATATAACTGGTGACGAATATCTTTCTTATAATTGCGTGTAAAATTAGCTCCAGTTGAAGTAAACGTTCAGCTCGGAGATTAACTGATTTAGATTATTGATGATTTCAGAGGAATTCGAAGGCGGGGAGAATCCAAATTTAATGATTACCAAAGCTACATCCCCTGAAGGAGAAACCACCCATTAGCAATGCAAATCGATACGTGATTGATATAATAGTTTGGGCAAGTATTAGTCATCACATTCATTAAAAAAAAAAAAGAAGAGCTGAATTGGATGCTATTATCTAATTCATTCACAAGCAAAAACATTGTTCATGACCATTGAAGTTAGGGTTACATAAGCGTTAATGTACAATTCTTATTCCAGCTCGAGGCACCGGCTCTTAATACCAATCACTTGAAAGATAACGAGGAAATTCCACGTAGTTAGTCAACCAACTAGAAATAGCAGCCAAATTTCCCTTAAATCCCATCCCATCGCCTTAAGAAATATCTCAAATTGATATTGTAGTATTGGAATACATAGTCTCTATAAAACAAAAAAAGTGAGGCGATTATGGATGGATAGATGCATTGATCACAGTTCTATTTAATCGATGCTGAAATAGACAAAACAAGTTACGAAGATACACATGATAGATGGGCTGTTCACCTCTGTATATCTTTTAGAAAACATCACGCTTTAGCATGTTAAACATATACATATTTATTTATACACACTCATATAGTAAGTGAACATTGTTTATAACAAACGGGAAGAGTACTCAATGCGAGACAGAGTATAATTATATTTGTCAGCTGTCTAATGTCTCTACATGAAATTTCAACATACCTCGATCGGTTCAGTTATCGCTGATCTATGTTATGTTATTGTTTTGCTCTATGCTAACCCTGGTGGAGCAGATCAATGATCAAAGCGTTCCAGCCATGAACATCTCATCTAATTTTCAGACAATGCATCAAGAATATAATCAAAATTGTCTCCCTACTACTTTTAAGATGGTAGGGTATGATTTAAGGAATTTGGATGCGTTTTGCAACAAAATAGATGTTTTTTGTTGGATCGACGTTGATATGTGTGTGTGTGCGCGCGTGTGTACTCGCATAGTGGAATATCAGGCATAAAGATGTGCACTTATGTGGGAATCAAGTTCAATGTCGGACCTTATTGGTTACTATGTCCCTTTATTCTTACATTACATCTATCATGAATATAGTGTGAATAAACGGCGATATGACATCGAAAATATTTACAGTTGTTAATACTAAAAGCAAGAAGATAAATCGCCTTCTCTAAGCCTCTTATATAGTAAACTAGAAGGGCACGGCATTTTCAGCACAAATAAGAGGCACAGAAAAATTGGTAGCTATTTTACATCACTTACCGGTGATGATACCAGTAGCAATCGTTTGTCCACTCATACCAGGAATTTAAGGTAGTTGCGATAAAACGTAGAGGCAGCTGATAAACAGGATCGCTCTTGCTTCGTGAGCTTCGCCGGGATTGAACGAATCTGGTTAAGAGAGACACCTATTAAAGCAAGACCGACAGTCAGACAAGCTGCGTGTATACGTAGAGTCACGCACGCACATGATACGTACGTCGGATTACACTTACGCATACACGCACACAGATACAGACACGTGTGCATGTTCAAGATCGAGAAGGTAGGAGAGAAAGAAATAGAAGCAGTATATATTTGGCAATATTGAACGTGATGACAAATGAGAGAGAACGGGAACAATAGTAATAGGGAGTGAGAGAGAGAGAGGAAAAGAGAAATAGAGAGACGGTTACGAAGTAGAGGAAATAGTAAGAGAAAGAAATGATGCGAGGAGAAAAGATCAATAGATTAAAATCTGACAAAACAGGGAGAAAGCTACAGCGATAGAAAAGAGAATAAAAACTAAGTATGAAAATAGGGGTATTATATAATAAATACGACAGAAATGCGAAACTGCTGTTATGAATAAACTCCTTCCTACGCTACCACACTTTGTCTCTATCTATCTATCTATGTGTATATATGTGCGTGTATATATATATATATATATATATATATATATATATATATGTGTGTGTGTGTGTGTGTATATATATATATACATATGTATATATATATATATACATACATATGTATATATATATATATATATATACATATATATACATACATACACACTCATATATATATATATATATATATATATATATATATATATATATATATATATATATATATATATATAAGTGTGTATGTATGTGTGTGTGTGTGTATATATATATATATATATATATATATATATATATATATAATCATCATCATTTAACGTCCATTGTCCAAGCTGGCATGGGTTGGACGGTTTGACTGGGCTGGCACGCTTGAAGGCTGCACCAGACTCCAGTCCGATTTGGCATGGTTTTCTATGGCTGGACACCCTTCCTAACGCAAACCACTCCGAGAGTATAATGGGTGCTATGAATGTACATATATGTATGAGCATTCATATATACAGACATATATGTATATGTGGATGTATGTATGCATTTTTTGTACGTCGTCATCATCATCATCTAACATCCATTCTACATGCTGACAGGAGCTAGGCAGTTGGAGAGCTGCTCTGGCATCATTTGTCTATTTTGGCATAGTTTCTGCAGCTGGATACCCTTCCTAACGTCAACCACTTTACAGAATGTACCAGGTAGTAATGTGGCACTGGCTCAGGCACATGTGACACTGCACAGGCAACTTTACAGTACAGGTGCTTTTAGTGGAAGCGTAATGGCCCAGTGGTTAGGGTAGCGGACTCGCGGTCATAAGATCGTGGTTTCGATTCCCAGACCGGGCGTTGTGAGTGTTTATTGAGCGAAAACACCTAAAAGCTCCACGAGGCTCTGGCAGGGGATGGTGGCGAACCCTACTGTACTCTTTCACCAAACTTTCTCTCACTCTTACTTCCTGTTTCTGGTGTGCCTGTAATTCAAAGGGTCAGCCTTGTCACACTGTGTCACGCTGAATATCCCTGAGAACTATGTTAAGGGTACACGTGTCTGTGGAGTGCTCGGCCACTTGCACGTTAATTTCACGAGCAGGCTATTCCGTTGATTGGACCAACTGGAACCCTCGACGTCGTAAGCGACGGAGTGCCAACAACATGGGTGTTTTTTTATGACCCCAGCACCTGCGATCTCGCAAGAGTAGCATCTCTCAGCTGAGAGAGGAACGTAGAGGACATGCCTGTTTTATTTGGTTTGATGTGTCTTAAGCATAGCAAACTGCTAGAAGTTTCAGTCCTTTGTCATCTCTTCTGTGAGGCCCGTCTGAAGGTCCTTTCTCATCACTTTTTCTTCCTAGATCTACCCCTTCCACAGGTTTCCTCCTTAATTAGAGACTGGCACTTCTTTATGCAGCTGTCTCCATCCTATACACATCACATGACCATACCAGTACACTACATCTGATACCTTGTATCAATTTTTCTCTCAAATCATTTCCACTCTGTTGTGCATGCACAGAGACATTATCCATTCAGCAGCGCAAGCTGGTTTCATTTCTTTCAAGCCTTTGATTGTCCTCAGTGGTCACAGCCCAGGTCTCACTGCCATGTAGCATGGCTGTTCATACACAGGCATCATACAATCTACCTTCCACTCTGAGGAAGAGGCCCTTTGTTACCAACAAAAGTAGTATCTCTCTGAACTTTGTCCAACCTGTTCTTATTCTAGCTACCACATTTTCAAAACTACTCTCTCCACCACTAACTTGGTCACCTAAGTAATGGAAACTATCTACTCCTTCTAAGCATCCCCTGGGACATTTGAGGTTGTCTTATTTCCTATACATTCCGAGTGTTTAATGTACCTGCATATATGCCACACACAAAGACTATATTCTCTCTTAACCTTCCTGTGATACAACTGCACCCCTTATGTGTCCATAGCTTACACTGAGTACACTGCATCACTGTATGGAGTTTCTAACATCTTTTCTACACACTGAGCAGGGCTATGTTCATGAAGGGATCAGTAATTTGTCTGTTTTCCTACTTACTAGGACTTTGGTCTTTGCTAAATTAACTCTAAGGCCCTTTGCTTCCACACTTGAAATTTCTTCCCTAGTTCTGGTAGTGATTCTGTAATAAGAACAAGGTTGTCAGCCTTAAACTCTTCTATTATGGCTTGGAGGACTATGATAAGAAGAGACTGAGAACCAATCCATGGTGAAGTCGTACCTATACACTAGATTCCTTGCTATACTCATAGCTGACAACATTCTTGTACATGGTTTGTACAGCTCTCACCAACCACTCATCTATCCCCAACTTCTGCATTGCCCACCAGATAAGGGAGTAGGGGACCCTGTCAAAAGCTTTCTCCATGTCAACAAATGCCTAATACAGAGGTTTATTTTTGGCTAAATACTTCTGCAGTTGTCTCACCAGGAAGATAATATCAGTTGTGCTTCTTCCTGGTACAAAACCAAACTGCATCTCATGTAGGCTAACTCTCTTCCTAACTAATTGAGCTATGATTCTTTCACTAACTTTCATCACCTGGTCCAGCAGTTTGATACTACTGTAAGTATTTCTGTTTAAAGCATCATCATTGTCATTTAACATTCATTTTCCATTCTGGCATGAATATGCTATTCATGCCAGCATGAATAGCATATTTGACAAGGAACCAGAAAACTGTAGTGCTGCATTGAGTTCCAATGTCATCTTCAGCATGATTTCAATGGCTATATGCCCCTCTTAACACTAAACATTTTACAGTGTGTACTGGATGTTTTTTCTCATGTCACAGGCACTAGTGAGGTTGCCAAGTAACTTGCTGGACAGGAAAAAACAATGGATAAAAGAAAAAATTCCTCTTGAATAAGTGTGTGTATGTGTAGGAATATTTGAGAGAGCGGGGAGGTGGTTTTATGCCAGGGACAAGAATATGTGTCTCGCTATAGAGAAGACACATGACTACTCTGCATTATACAATGTTGGATGGGAGTATCTGAGAATAAAGATAAGATGATAGTGATGGGATACCAGAGCAAAACCCTCAAGGAATAAGAAATGGTATGGGCAGTGGATCGGGAAGGAAATAAAGCAGTTATAAGAGTGTGAGGTGGGAGTGACAGATAGTTAGAGATTGAATGTAGGGAGTGATGAACAGGAGTGGAGGTGCTGCATGATTGGAAATATCAATATTGGGGACTATAATGTGTGGGCATGGTGGCAGACATAAGAGGGGCCTGGGAATGATAGCAGATATGTGAGGTGTTATGATGAAGTATGGCAGAGGTAGGGTTGGAAATAACTGGAAGAATGATAATGAGAATGAGAGAGGGAAATAGGAGAGGGGTGGCTGTAACTGGTAACACAGAATTAAGAGATGTAATATGTGCCTAGGATGGATATGTAAAAACTATCATTTCATTTTCCAAGTTGAGATCCTAAACCGAATCTAAGGATTCTTGCTTGCCTGATCCACCGCTGGCAAAACAGGCATGAAAGAAATTTCTTTTGCACCTGTTCAGCCAGTGGTGGATCAGGTGAGTGAGAATCCTTAGATTCGGTTAGTGTAAAAACTAACATTTCATTTTCTGAGCTGAGATTTGAAACTGAATCTAAAGATTCTCACTCGCCTGATCCACCACTGGCTGAACAGGTGCGAAAGAAATTTCTTTGTTCTGTCAAAAAGTGATGGATGGATTTCCACTCGACCTCCGTCCTGAGCTGTGTCACTGAAAGGTTCAACTGGCCAGCAGGTGACCTAGATAGGTAGAAATTACTCCAATGGTATATCTGTTCTTCTAGCTAGGATGACCATTATAAATACAGTCAGACACATGGCAGATGGACAGACAGCTAACAACAGGCAAGCCGTCAAATGATGGCAGGCCATGAGCAAACGTTAATAGCCAACGACACTACACAGTAGCAGGACACAAACAGACAGGACGGAAAGACAACATGACCCGACCCAGTGACCAATGCACACACAGACGCAAAACATGCCTTGTACTACCTCATCACATCGGCACACTATTTCTCCTGTTGTTTCTTTTTACATTGCCAACTCGAAGCAGTTGGTAACTTCATGTAGTGGCCTTCATTGATTTTGTGAATCAAGCTTTGTGTATCCAACATGTAAATGCAAGTGCCGATCAATTAAATTATTTAAACTACATTCCGATGCATTTGAATTTTGTTGTACATGTACACTAATGCTGCATATCCAATGGTGCATACTACCTTCGTTCCTCTCTAGTCTATGTATGTCTTCTGTATTCAGGATCTTTGTCTTGCAAGTTACTTAGTAACCCTGCCAGTGCTGGTGCCATGTAAAAAGCACTCAGCCCACTATGTAGGGTGATTAGTGCTAGGAAAGGCATCAAGCCATAAAAAATCATACCAAATCAGACTCTGAAGCCTGGTGCAGTCTTTTGCCTAGCCAACTCCTGTCAAAATGTTCAACTCATGAGAGCATAGAAATAATGATGATGATGATGATATGTATATGTATATATGAGTGTAATGTGTGTGTGTATAATATATATGCATTCATATATATTGCACTCAGTTGTGTGTGCATCATGATCATCATCATCATTACTTTGTGTGTGCATATATGTGTGTCTTCTCTTCCCCTCCACTTTTATTTGTATACAACTATCATCTGCTGTCAAGCCAATGTGAAAGAATAGGCTCATCAAATCAGTGTGATCTCAAGCTCAAATTCATGGCTTCCATATCAGACCATGGTTTTTGGAGAGGGCATGCTGAGGCCTTCATCCTGCAGTGGATTGAAAATAGGCAATCCAATTCAGTCAAATCCAAATGTTTGCTCTGCATCATGGTTTAGAACCCAGCATGATGGTGTGTTGCTACTTGCACCAGGTATCCCTATTCATCTGCTGTTACCATCACGGAGATGAAGATCAGTTATTTTGTTTTTGCTTCATTTGAATAAAACAAAAATGTGCCACAAAGCATACATATTCAATGTGCATATATACATACTGCTGCCACACAATAAGTTACTGGGCATATTATGTGAAAATGATAGTGAGTATGATGTGTACACAGCTATTCTTCACTTGAACGAAACTCTTGTTCTACTCTAGCATCTATGTCTAGTGAGTAAGACTATGTGGCATTTAATTAGCCTAAATATGTATCAAAAAGTTTTGTTGGCGTGGCTGGGGTATTCCATACTTCTGCAACAATGAAATTCCACCACTTCTGTAGTGTCAGGCACATGGATGGTGTAGTATAGGTGGGAGTAATTGTGATTCTCTAGTCCCTTACATGGATGCATTCCCTGTTAAGGCACCACATAGATGAAGCCATCATCTTCATTGATTATCAATGAGTGAACGTAAAAACTTTAGGCATCTTCTTTTCTTTCCTTCTTTTATTTATTATTTTTATTATTACTGAGTGAGAGAGTAGCACATGCCATCAAAGTGACACTGAGGTACAAATATACAAAACCAAATATACCTTCATGACTACTCATCTAATAAGGCATCCTGTCATAGAAAATCTACCTTAATGAAAATGTTAAAAAAATATGAATTTGTCAAGGGCAGCGTAAATGTCCTCATAAATTTTAGTTTTTTAAGGCTTCTCTTTCCTATGGCCATAGCTATAGATATTGTATGAATCAATCTTAACATAATCCACTGATTTTGCATGGCATTCCTTAACTTATTGTTGTTGATGAATCTAATGGTTTCTGCTGGAAGTTTTACATTCCTAGGAATAAATACATTTCCCAATATCTAGTTCAGACAAGAGATCATATCCATTAGTATCACAATTTAATTTTTTACTTTTTGGAACCTAGCTTTCAAAATAAGACATGATAATCTCAATTTATTTTCATCTAGTAAATCATTTGTTATTTAAAAATACCCATTTTTAAAATAGAAACTTTGTTCATATTTCTCTGATAAAGAATTAGAACTGTGTCAAGTACTATGCATAATTTTATAAAACTTATTTCTGGGTTATCTGTATGTCAAACCTCATCAATGATCAAGGCACTTTTTCAAACTACTTATTTTGGCAATATCTTTTTCTTTTAAAAATGGGCTGTACATCTAATTCTGTAGCTAATTCTTTTGCTGATGCTAGTGCACTTACATATGCATTGGCATAATAATCAGTTAAGTAATTACTGACAATAATTAACAAAACAATGGTAGACAGTTCCAAAATGATGTTCTGCCCAATTTTGCTGACATTTATGTTGCCTTAGACAGAGTCATTATTACTAGAGGACTGAAATCTCCTATTTGAGATTCAGAAGTTTAAGCTTCATGTTGCATAACAGGACCAGAAGCAGACATATTTGAAACGTTATAAGGAGCTTCTCAAATTTCTTAAATTTCATATATAATGACTTTGACGCATTCTAATCTGTACCCCTATCATGTTTCTTGAAGAGATTTTTCAAAGAGACATTTAACATGACTTTTACGAATCCTGGAAAAAAGTCACTGAATAAATAATGACAGACTTAAGACTGATTTAACATTCTTTTTCTGTTTCATTGTTTTGTTTAAGATATTGAATAAAACCTTTGTTTTTTTTTTCCTCTCATATATGTGTAATGTTATTGTAGATGCTAGTAGAAACACTGCCTTTCAGGTGATTGTTTTTGCTACTTTAAATTCAGCAAAAGAAATGTAAAATTCAGACAGAAAAAAAGTCCAACCTGGATGAGTTAAGGGCTCTCTCTCTCTCTCTCTCATACACACACACACATTAGATGTGTGTACTGGTGTTATTCCAGTTATACCCATTGTATGAATGTGCGAGAGAGAAATAGAATGATTGTAAATGTACATGTAAGCAAGTTGAGAGAGAAATGTGAGTATTAATGTGAACTGTGAGAAAGTTGTCTTTATGTGTGGAGCAGATGGAACATAGTATCTGGCTATATTCCAAGACAACCTCTAAACAAAGGTTAGAATCAAAAGAAAACAAATTCCGAAGAACTAGAACTAGAACTAGAACATTCTATCAGCAGTTTGGTACTTAAATACAACAGACAGCAGCAGATCTTTGATGTTTGCTGATGATCTATCACAGATACCACAAAATATTATTGGTTGGAATAAATAGTATTTTCAAATTTTGGCACAAGGCCAGTAATATCGGGGAAGGGAGAAGTTGACTGTATCAGCCTCAGTGCTTAACTGGTAATTATTTCATCGAGCCCAAGAGGATGAAAGGCAAAGTTAACCTCAGCAGAATTTGAACTCAGATTTTAAAGATGGACAAAATGCCACTAAGCATTTTGCCAGCATGATTCTACCAGCTTGCTGTCCTGGCTGGAATAAATATTGAAAGATGTGTCTACTTGTCTGTGTAAACAGTTAGCTCTTGCAATTATTTTATTACTAAAATATATAGAGATATGGTATTATTGACTAAATGTTATCCTTTTTACAAAGGGATATTATAGGCTTGATTCTAAGAGAGAGGGTCTGTTACCAACACACATATACAGCTGAAGCTATAGGTTGATGATTGGAATTTATAGACATTTTAGAAATTTCTTTTCATCCTCCTCAACAAGCATTCTCTATAGTTTGCAAAAACTGTGTGTGTATGTGAGTGTATGTGTGTGTGTGCGTGTGTATGTGCATGCATGCATGTACAGGGCTGACTCTAGGGTTGCAGCTGTCCCGGATAAGATGAAGTTTGGCACCCTTATAATTACAATTTTTAAAACTTGCACAGGCATAATAGATGCTGAACATGTGTGGAAAATAGACTCCATTGCCAGGGGGGGGGGGGCAAGCCACAGGTAAGAGATAGCTTCCGGTATCTAGGCACCTAGGTTAGTAGTGGAGGTGGATATCCCAAGAACGTAGCTGTGAGAATAAGATTAGCTTGGGCCAAGTTCAGAGAGCTCCTACTCCTGCTGGCAACAAAGGGCCTCTCTCTCAGAGTGAAAGGCAGATTGTTTGATGCCTGTGTGTGAACAGCACTGCTGCATGGCAGTGATACATGGGCTATCACAGCTGAGGACATGCATAGGCTTGAAAGAAATGAAGCCAGTATACTTCGCTGGATGTGCAATGTCATTGTGTATGCTCAGCAGAGTGTAAGCATCTTGAGAGAAAAGTTAGGCACAAGAGGAACCAGATGTAGTGTGCAAGAGAGGTGACTGTGTTGATATGGTCATGTAACGCATATAGGCAAGGACAGCTGTGTAAAGAAGTGCCGATCTTTAACTGTGGAGGGAACCTGTGGTAGAGGTAGACCTAGGAAGACATGAGATGAAGTGAAGCATGATCTTCGAACCTTGAACCTCACAGAGGCAATGACTAGTAACCAAGACCTTTGGCGATGTGCTCTGTTTAAGAGGACTCAAGCCAAGTGCACCTGTGCTGGTGGCACATAAGAAAATCAACCTTGAACTTTGGGCCTCATGGGTAGCTAAGTTCCTTTTGAGCATTGGGCGTCATGGAGGCAAGTGGCTGAGTTCCTTTCAAGCGTTGGATCTCATAGAGGCAAGGTGGCTGATTTCCTTTGAGTGTTGAGCCTCATGGAGGCAAAGTGGCCAAGTTCCTTTTAGTGTTGGGCTTTACGGAGGCAATGACCAAGACTTTTGGTATTACGTTGTGCTTGAGAAGAAGACCCATCAAGCCAAGCAAAATCAGTCATGGCAGATACTGGTGTCACAAAAATAGCACCCATGCCAGTGGCACGTAAAAACAACCATTACACTCTCAGAGTGGTTGGTATTGGGAAGGGTGTCCAGCCGTAGAAAACCATGCCAAATCAGACTGGAGCCTGGCATAGCCTTCCAGCATGCCAGTCCAGTCAAACCATTCAACCCATGCCATCACAGACAACAGATGTTAAATGATGATGATGATGCTTTAAAACAAAAACAAAAATGAGAGAAAAACCTCAATCAATATCCTAACTAAAACATTTTTTGATTATGTGCAAATGATTTTTGTAGCAGCCGAGACCTTTGGAGATATGTTATGATGGTGAAGACCCAGCAAGTAATGTGAGATCGCAGCCATGGCCGATGCCAGTGTTGCATAACTGGCCCACTTAAAAGTATCCTTGAAGTGTCGAGTGATGTGATGTGCTTGAGAAGACCTGTTGAGTCAAGTGAAATCGTAGTTGTGGTCAGTGCTGCCTGACTAGAACCTGTGCTGGTGGCACGTAAGAAGCACCATTCGAGTGTGGGTCAATGCCAGAGCCACCCGACAGGCTCCGATACCAGTGGCATGTAAAAAGCTCCATCTGAATGTGGTTGAAACTAGTGCCTCCCTGACTGGCTCCCATGCCAGTGGCATGTAAAAAGCACTATCTGGATATAGTCAAAGCCAGTGCCCCCTGACTGGCTCCCATGCCAGTGGCATGTAAAAAGCACCCACTACACCCTCAGAGTGGTTGGCGTTAGGAAGGGCATCCAACTGTAGAAACCTTGTTGGATCAGATTATAGCTTGGTGCAGCCTACTGGCTTGCCATTCCTCAATCAAACTGTCCAACCCATACCAGCATGGAAAGCTGACGTTGAATGATGATGATGACGACGTCTTGGACATAAAGACAGACGAAATACAGCTAAGCATTTCACCTGGCGTGCTAACATTTCTGCAAGCTCGCCGCCTTTCAAAGCTACAAAATAATGCCTGATTAATTCCAAACAGTGTGAATGAAAAGCATTACATCTGACAGAGTAATTTGAATGCCAAAGGGTTAAACAAGGAAGACAGTTCTCAAGAAAATTCTAGCTGTTTTGATTGAAATGCACCTGCAATAATACTGCAGTTTATATTGTGATTCTAATTTATAGATCTTTCTCTCTGCTTTGGAAATGTAATAATTAAATATAATTCATGAGACTAAATTATAGTTATCAGAAGGATAATTTATTTGTAGACCATTTGTTCCCAGAAAATTTGTGTGATTTGAATTTTAATCTGAAATACATGGCTAAAATCAGATGCAATGTTTAAAATTGCATGTATCTGAGAACTTTGCTGATAGGTGTCATCACTCTTACTTTTGGTACTCATTATTGACATATATCACTTCCTCACTGTCATCATTTTTTCTTTCTTTTCTTCTCTCTCTCTTTCTTTCTCTTTCATTATTCCCTCTTCTATCTCTCATCGTTGACATACATCATTCACTCTCTCTCTTTCTTTTTTCTATCTCTCTGTACCATCAGTACATCTCACTTCCACTATTCCCTCTTCAATCACTTTACCTCTCTCTCACCACTCTTTCTTGTTCATAGTGTTACTCATGGTTTTCCTATTCAATCTCCTTCACAACAATTGGCATGTAGCTGCCTATAACTTTCTCTCACTTCTTCATTAATATGTCCTCTTACCAAATAAGTTCTATTGTATTGCCTTGCATCCTTTTTACTTGCATTGATTTGCATGATAATGCTTTTCTGTATTTTACTTGGGTGTCTTTGTGTTTTAGTAAATCAACATTGTATTTTCGTTGAACCCTACATTCCTCTTTTAAAGCCCTTAGCTTCAGTTGTAGTTTGCCAAATAGTAGATGGTGGTTGGAGGCTATGTCAGCCCCTCTTTTTTACCCTAACATCTAACAGTATATACTTAAAACCAGATGGCCCGAACACATAAGCAATATGGAGCTATGGCAAAGAATGAATCAAGCTTTGATTAGAGAGCAAATGTTTAAGAAAAAGTGGAAGTGGATTGATAGTATAATTAGAAAGGACACACCAAATGCAGCGAAAAGTGCTTTACAGTGGAATCTGGATGGATATAGAAAGAGAAGTAGGCCTAAGAACTTGTGGCGTAGATCAACACAAAAGGAACTAGAGAAAGGGGGGACATTCATGGCAGAGTATAAGTACAGAAGCGAAAAATAATGTGACATGGAATTCAATTATAAGTGGCCTATACTCCGCGTTGGAGGGTTAAAGGCAAGAACAAACTGTCCTCTTACCCCTGTCACTCAGCTTCTCCCATTATAATCTCTCTTCTATTCAGCCATTCAATCACATTGCCTCTTGCATACAGATAACATAGAGTGCATAAAATTCTTAAATCTTGCAGAAGACCAGACACCTTCTCTAGTATTGGACCACAATAAAATGCATCCAGTATGCTTTCGTGTAAGAAGAGGTGACAGTATAGGGTACAGTGAACCTTTAATCTTGTCAAAGACATGTCAACCTCTTTAGAACCAGTATCATGATAATATGTTCTCAGTATACTAAATAATGCGGTTGGTGTTAGGAATACATTCAACCATTAAAAGCATATAAAAATGGAGCATGCAAGTGAGATGTGGTCTTATACCAATCTAGGAAGGTAAGTAACTCCAGGTAAGAAAAGAACTGATTCAAAATTTAACAACCCACATCATACCATGCCAGCTTGGGAAGAAGTCAAATGGTGATGATGATGATAATGATATTACTGAACATTCAGTTATAATTTGTTATTTCTTTGTTATATAAATATTCTTTGTAAAAGTATTTGTAAATTCACATCAGTGTGTTTTACTGTTCTTTTTGCCATGTTTGTTCTAGAGTGGAAGTTTTCTTCAACACTACCAATTTGCCACAGTCCCTTGTCATCTCCTTAATGAGATTCTTCACACACATACACATGCACACACAACATGCATGTATATATACATATGTATAGAATCATTCTCTTGCTTTCTCTCTCTCTCTCTCTCTCTCTCTCTCTCTCTCTCTATATATATATATATATATATATATATATATATATATATAGAGAGAGAGAGAGAGAGAGAGAGTCAGTAAAGCGCTAGATAAAATATCTTTAGATTCCCTTATGACACATTTCTAGCACTAGGAAATATTGATTAGTCCCCAAGCAACTGTAGTAACTCTTTACTCTTTCTCTTTTACTTGTTTCAGTCATTTGACTGTGGCCATGCTGGAGCACCACCTTTAGTCGAGCAAATCAACCCCAGGACTTATTCTTTGTAAGCCTAGTATTTTTTCTATCGGTCTCATTTGTCGAACTGCTAAGTTATGGGGATGTAAACACACCAGCATCGGTTGTCAAGCGATGTTGGGGGGACAAACACAGACATACAAACACACACACACATATATATATATATATAAACATATATATATGATGGGCTTCTTTCAGTTTCCATCTACTAAATCCACTCACAAGGCTTTGGTCGGCCCGAGGCTATAGTAGAATACGCTTGCCCAAGGTGCCACGCAGTGGGACTGAACCCAGAACCATGTGGTTGGTAGGCAAGCTACTTACCACACAGCCACTCCTGTGCCTTGGTGAGTTTTTAGATTTTTTTATTTTGTTTTTTTTTATCAATGCTAAAATATGAAGAACACACTGCATGTAATAAGTGCCAACTGATTCAAAAGACTTTATTCTTAGATTGAAAGGATATTCATAAAAGTATTTGCACATAAGATTATTAGGAAAATAAACAAAGAGAAATAAAAGCTAAAATAATTACACAAAAATATTTCATTTTAAAATGTAGACTTTAAAATTAATAAATCAGTCAGCTGGCACATCTATTATAAATATTGATCCATATGGAATAAAATTAAATGGGGCAGTAAAGGTTACTATTGTAAATTAATAGCTAATCATACTTGGTGCTGACCTAAAAAACTATTGTCATTCTACATTAAGTACAAGCTATAAAACTACTGAAATAAAATGTAGTTGAAAGATTTATTAACCTGAGAATATTTCTGAGAAAATAGCTACATTGGAAAAACACCATACAGTCTGACATATGGCAGGTTAAAATTTCTGCTTTTAATATTTCTTGTACTCATAAGGGGACAAGCTAGCAGAATCATCAGCATGCAGGGCAAAATGCTTAGTGGTACTTCATCTGTCTTTACATTCTGAGTTCAAATTCCACTGAGGTCGACTTTGCCCTTCATCCTTTTAGGGTTAATGAAATAAGTACCAGTTGAGCACTGGGGTCGATGTGAACAACTTACCTTCCTAACGCTAACCACTCCGAGAGTGTAGTGGGTGCTTTTACATGCCACCGGCACGAGGGCCGGTCAGGCAGAACTGGCAATGGCCATGCTCAAAAAGGTGCTTTTTACATGTCACCTGCACAGGAGCCAGTCCAGCGGCACTGGCAGCGACCGCGCTCGAATGTTTTTTCACATGCTACCAGCACAAGTGCTAGTAAGGTGGTGATGGTAATGATCACACTCAAATGATGCTATTTCCATGCCACTGGCACGGAAGCCAGACAGCTGCTCTGGCAATGATCACGCTCAGATGGTGCTGTTAGCGCTCCACTGGCACAGGTGCCAGTCATTGAATTTGGTTCAATTATGATTTCGATTTCACTTGCCCCAACAGGTCTTTGCAAGCAGAGTTTAGTGTCCAACGAAGGAGAGGTTGGCATGGGTGCCAGTCGTCGAATTTGGTTCGATTTCTATTTCACTTGCCTCAACAGGTCTTTGCAAGCAGAGTTTAGGGTTCAATGAAGGAAAGGTATAAGTGGGCTGGCTACACCCCTGGCAGAGGCCACGGATTATGGTCTCACTTGGCTTGCTGGGTCTTCTCATGCACTGCATATTTCCAAAGGTCTCGGTCACTAGTCATTGCCTTGGTGAGGTCTAATGTTTGAAGGTCATGCTTCACCACCTCATCCCAGGTCTTCCTGTGTCTACCTCTTCCACAGGTTCCCTCAACCACTAGGGTGTGACACTTTTTCACACAGCTATCCTCATCCATTCTTGCCACATGACCATACCAGCGCAATCGTCTCTCTTGCACACCACAAGTGATGCTTCTTAGGCCCAACTTTTCTCTCAAGATACTTACAGTCTGTCGAGTATGCACACTGACATTACACATCCATCGGAGCACACTGGCTTCATTCTTTGCTAGCTTACACATGTTCTCAGCAGTCATGGCCCATGTTTCACTGAAATGTAGCATGGCTGTTCGTACACATGCGTCATATAGTCTGCCTTTTACTCTGAGCGAGAGGGCTTTTGTCACCAGCAGAGGTAAGAGCTCTCTGAACTTTGACCATGCTATTCTTATTCTAGCAGCTACACTTTCAGCACACCCTCCCCCGTTACTAACTTGGTCACCTAGATAATGGAAGCTATCAACTACTTCATATACATATACACACATATACATATATATACACACAAACACAAATATATACACACACACACACTTACAAATATATATACACACACACACACACACATACAAATATATACACACACATATTCATATATACGTGTTCTTGGTTGTCTCCTGTCCTAGCTTGATTTAAGCATTTGCTACCACAACCTCGTTTAGGCTTAGCAGCCCCTCTTGTTTTTTTTCACTGTCCTGTTTGGGATCTTTATGATTTGACGGGCAACACTTGTATTCTTAACGAAACACTTTCAAACTTGGGACACTGGTAGAATGTGTCATATAAAACAACTTCTCTTAACCTTAACAAAAAATTGTACATCGCAAGTTATTTCATGTTAAAGTTGTCGTATTTCTGTAATTTCAACCAATCACTGACGTCTATTCAGCTGAATACAGTTAGTGCTGTTCGGTGTCAAGTGTGTTATTCCCTGTTTAATT